>NW_015151950.1:32363-59757 GCF_000732505.1 Cyprinodon variegatus | reverse complement strand
CATCCATCCATCCATCCATCCATCCATCCATCCATCCATCCCTTTATTGAGAATATTAATGTTTCTCCTTTAAAATGTTCTATAGATTTGATCAAAATTCAGAATAATCTAGTTTGGGCATGATAAAAACCCTCTCAACATTACATTATAGCAGAAAAAAAAATATTACACTTATTTTGTATTTTCCTGAACAATTTGTTTCTCTTTTTTCTTTTAAAGCAAAGGTTCGGTCAGCAAGGAATAATTAATTGCTTAATGGCTTAATTTTCTATACTTAAAACTAATATGTTTGCGGTGATTTAGTGTTTTTAGCTTTAATCAATAAATAAATTTAAATAATAACTTTCATCACGATCACCAAGTCCAGAAGCGGCCATTTTTGCCCAAATATAGTAACACCTCACTACTGACATCTTCCAGCAGTGACGTCACAGTGCAGTAAGCCTAGCGCCACTCTCCTCACTTAAAAGCAAAATCAATGGGAACTACTAGACACATCTGCAATCAACAACAATTATTTAAGATTTCCAGAGGACTTCACCATTGAAATTCACCACAGCTATAGTGAAACTGACAATGCCCACGTGCATGGGGCATCGGGTAAAAGTTAAAATAAATTAGTTATTTCACCTTTCCGATTCATGATCCTCAAGTTGGATTGCCAACTTGAAGAGGGAGGATTTACCATCAAACTTCTGGCCAGAGAAAAAACGCGTAATATGTAGCCAACATTTGGAAGAAGAATGTTTTCAAGATGACTTGGATAATAGCGCGTTGTGACAAACACCAGATACAGCACTGGGACTTGATCAACAGCCGATACCGCACCGTGACGTCACAAACCAGTAGGTGGCAGTAGTGTTCTTTGACAAACATGGATGCCTTCAGTAAAGCACATTCACATGAAAATTATTTATTATTATTAATTAAAAACACTTATTTATTGAACAGTATGTAATAATTTTATATTTAAAGTACTTTTAGAAGTTTGACTGCTGAATATGACCAGAATATTCCTTTAAATATTGTTAAAAATGTTACCCCTAACAATTATAATGCTGTGTAGCTGTCGTCCTTCTCAGTGCTTTACATGTCTATTTAAGCTGCTCATTAAGTCGGCCCTTTTCATTAGTTTTTCTTCCACTCAGGAAGTGTGGCGTGCTGACATGGTATCATGCATAAATTCTGCTGGGACTTTCATGAGACCAAAAAATTTAAAGCAGACCAATGAAAACAACATTTAAGCGCCACTAGTGTCTTTCTTTACTAATCATAGATTAGCTGCTGATTTTAGAGCAAGAAAATAACATTTAAAAACCTTTGCACAGTATTAAAGGTGGGATTTTTAAGTGATGGAGGATAAACAGCTGTTTAAATTGTTAACAGTTAAAGCATCTTCCTTGTGATTTTCAGAACAATAAAAGTTTTCAGGTTTGATCCTTTTGTACGATGTTTTCTCATAAGGTTTCCAGAGATTGTCACACCCACTGTTTAGTTTTAAAATATATTAGGAATCCAGTAATGAGTCTCTGGTGGAGAACCGCTGCAGTCCCTGAATGCATCGATGATTTACAGAAAAACACAGAG
The DNA here is from genome assembly GCF_000732505.1 of Cyprinodon variegatus. Lineage (NCBI taxonomy): Eukaryota > Metazoa > Chordata > Actinopteri > Cyprinodontiformes > Cyprinodontidae > Cyprinodon > Cyprinodon variegatus. The sequence continues at coordinate 58,170 of NW_015151950.1, read as the reverse complement.
CACCAATTGACAGATGAGCAGTGACTTCATCAGGGTCCCTTCTAGCCTCTAGATGGCGCCCTGCAGCTGCTCCTGCAGCACACCATGACGTGAGAAGAGTGACATCAGACTTGTGCAGATGTTTGCACAAACAGCTTTTCTTTTCATTCTTAAACTGTTTAGCTAAGGAGGAAGTCATTGCAATTTAAAACAGGAGCATAAGATAAAGAAGATCTGGGGTAAAACTGCTGTTCTGCCTGATGAATCTTTGATTATCTTCTAGATGTAAAGTAAATGAAATGGCAACTCAGGAATGACAAACTACCCATTGCATTTTATTTCATTCAGTTCTTGTAAATTAACCCAAGTTTGAAAAAAAAAGAAAAGAAATCTTAAAAAAATAAATATCTAGTCTCTTTTTCTGATTCTGGATGAAATATTTTGCATCCTCGTATGTGGAGGTGAAAGAGAAACACCAAACCTCAGCTGCTAAGACCATGAATCACACCAGAAGAATTAAAAGCTGCTTCAGATGGAGATAAATAATTATTAATAGTGTCCAAACAAGATTAGAACAGAAACCTGACTTGCAGCAGCTGCACTTTCAGACCTGATGCTGCTGCTCTGTCAGATCAGCATACACTTAGTTTTTATCTAACCTAAAAATAATTCCGATTCACAATTTAAACCACAGCCAACGTTTTCTATTATTATAAACATGAAAACAAAATCTAACCAAATTAAAATTCCCACACATGGTTTTAATTACTAAATAACTTATTCTAAATTAATATTGACTAATATGGTTTTAGCTATAGAGGCTTCAACATCTTGGAAACTTCAATCATGTCTGGCTGTTTCTAAATCCAACAAATAACAGTATAATCAAAGCTGATTTCCTTTTGTTAGAGTTAAAGGTATTGTAGAGGATTTTCGAACATTTTTTAAAAGACCCGCCCTCTCCATTAAAAAAGAAAGCCCATGCACAACCCTGCACCTGCTACGGAGAGGGAACGCCTATTAAATGCGTGCAAGAGCGTGCACAAGCCGGTTTCTCCTCATGCACGCTCTGTTTAAAGGTTGCTGTTCTCATAGCTCATACAAGCTTACTGTCTCCGAATGTCTGCCCTACTCCCTAAATCAATATGTAGAGCGGGGACTATATAGTGGACTTTATAGCAAACTCAGTTAACTGACCGTTCGGACAGATGATCACTGCTTTTTGCTCCGTTGATCACGTGATTCCTCCTCCGCAGTGCGGTGCCTGCACCATCTTTGTTATTAGTCACCGCTGTCGGGTAGCGACAGCCTATGGCGACAGCGGGCCGCTGTGACAGCAAATCCCACAATGCTTTGAGAGGAAAGCTCTCCGCGCAAAGCATTCTGGGATACATATCCCTTTTTTGAGGCCTTTCTTTTCTTGTCATACACTTCATAGACTCTTTTTCTCTTATGACCCTCGGCAATTTTGAAAGAACCACGGTGAGAAAGATGAGCTTCAATAACCGTCTGAAACCGTAGCTCATCAGATATACGCCTAAAAGTGCGCATCCGCACAAAAAGATAGCTAAGGGGACGAGCGCATAGGATCGCCTCACCTTAACATATCACCAGAATGATTGACAATTAGGAGGACCACTTATTTAAATGATCCACATGTAAAATAAAAGATCGTCCTCTATACCTTTAAATTAAAACTTTTTTGGTACACACTGGATGGTACACTGCTGCTAAAGTTCAATGGGGGAATAATTCTCTGTTGCACATGTGCTCCCATGCATATTAGAACAATGTATGCTGATCTGATAGCACAGGCTGTTCTGACAGAACAGCGGTGCATCTGAATCACTTTGAAGATGCCGTTAGACTACCAACAGCGAAATTCTCAATGCTATTCGCTTGTAGAAACACTGGGCAGAAACACTGGAAGCCATTAGAAGTGTGAAAGGGGATTGAGGAAGACTCGAGGAATATCACAAGGCAACAGCTTGAGCAAACGGTGATGGATTTAGACCAAGATTACAAGTTATGAAGACAGAAACTTTTTCTTTACTATTACTGTTAAGCACAAAGTTAAAATGTTTCTGGATTCTAAATTCCTTTCCACTGTCGCCACATGCTTGTTCAGAGAAGTCAAAGCCTTGATTCAATCAACCAGGCTTCCTTAGTGTGGTCACTGTTTACCAGATTGGTCTCAATTTAATAAGATTAACTGCCTCTGATTGTACTGTTTCACTTTGATTTCAGCTTCCTCACTCTTAATATGTGGATGAGCCACTGAGCAAGGCACTTACATGTTATCTACCATCCTACATACTACTACACAACCTGTCTCTGACACCATCGACACCTCTGAGGTACATGTTCTCTAAGCTACTATGGCTTCCTAATCAAAGTTCTGCTCATATCCTTAGTAAAAATATTCTACTCTGACAGAACAGCACATTCACAGGACATTGCTGCAAGAACCTCAACAAGACCCTTTGGTCCATTTTAAAGAGTCCAAATCCAGCCTGAAAATGAATGAAATCTGCTGTAAGTCTGATATCACTCTTCAAACTCTCTGAGGTGTGTTGTTGATGAAATTACTAACCAAATCATCAAACACTGACCACACTGAGTCCAACAGTTTGTGAAACGGTTTCTGGCTCAGACCGAATCCAGGACTCGGGATTTGCGGTGACAAAAAAATGTGCAAAAATAAATACGAGTAGAGCTGCACAGGAGGTGCCAGAGCTGAGGGAAGGTAATGTGTTTTTTGATTGTTTGTTTGTTCGTTTTTCTTTCCTGAGAAAAAGGCGCAAATGGATCTGAGTGTCACTAAGTGCGGTGGAGCATAAACAGGTGTAAAGATCATCTTGTCCTCTTGAGTCTGCAGTTTTTATTCCAATGATTCCTCTTCGTTATCAAGGGAATCGGGATAAGTGATTCTTCACCAGACTCACTCGTTCCTGCATCCGAAGAAGTCCACGCCGATGTAGCGAGGGTATCCCTCCAACGAGTTCATGCCGACAGGATCAAACTTCCAGTACTGACGTCCTCGGATGAAATGGGCAAAGCCTGCAAAGTGGAACAAGAAAAGATCGTTTATTTATTTCTGGAAACTAAGGAAGAATGTAAAGATGCATCCAACGACATCCCATCAGAGTGAATGAACTGCATCAGAGAGATTATATTAGAGTGGGTTAAATGTTGTTTTTTTTTAATTGCCGCTCAGCTTTTTATATGATTTAAACGTTCTATGGCATGCTAAAGTTTATCTGAATAAGATCTAAAGATAGTTTTCAATGCAAATGACCCTTATATAGTATGCACTCATACCAAAACTACTTAAGTAAAATGTTTAAGACAATCAATCATTATCAAGCTTTTCGCTTCAATAAGGTTACATTCGGGGATGCTGGTCCATCGTCTTTCACACAATAAATAAAAGCAACAACAACAAAATAACGTTGCAGCAGAGGAAAACGGCAGATTTCAGAGCAGCTGCGCTGCCATCTGCAGAGCTGGAGCCTGGTGTGTCTTTGCACACAGGAACAGAAAAACATGGATCAACCCAGACCAAAGATAGCGATTAAACTTTAATACTGACTCTGACCAGAACATTTTTTAGTTCCAGCTAATTATCTATTAACACGAGTTTGAGGTTTGCTCTACTAAACATCACTGCAGTCATCATGAGGGAGAGAGAGTGGATGAACTTGAACCTGAGATTAATGCTCTGGTTGTATTTAGCAGTGTGGGAAAAAAATCGTTTTGCCGATATATTGTGATTTTTGGCTGCCTGATATAATATCGATCTTTCAGTTCCTGGAATCGATTTTTAAAAAACAAACTCTTTCACCTAAAAAAATGAGGGAAAATGGGCTACCTCTGCATCGGCACTCTGGCAGATAGTGCCGTGGAGCCCTTTTGCTGTGTGGCGCAGCGCCATACCTGTAGTTGAGGCAGTCACAGTGGAAGACGTGGACTGACTCTAACCCCAAACAACATGGATACCAAAACAACTAAATGATCAATATCATCTGATAAACATATACAGCACTTGGTCTTTTATCTATACATTTCATTTTGATAGCTGGGAAAAATATGGCAACATATATTGCAAAATTGTGATAAGTTGTGATAGTAAACAATAGAAATCCTCTCTGACAGCTTCCAGCTAGATTTGCATCAAGGTATTAAAAATATCTGACCCTTAGTTCAGTCAGAATCAAATCATCTACTCTTAATGTAGCTAAAAACATTAATAGGTCCTTTAGATCGTCACATGGCTGCAGCCAGTAAATTTCAACAAATACTTTGTTACTTAAGTACACATTTTAGTTATCTACACTTTACTCCATTACTTATTTTTCTTCCTACTTCTGACTTCTACTCATTACATTTTCACACAAGTATCTGTACTTTCTATTCCTTACATTTTTAAGACAAATGTTACTCGTTACTCTTGGCTTCGGTTTTATGTTTATAAATACTTATTTCACATGATGTGTGCCATCCAATGCAGATCATTGGCTCCATCCACATCTAGTGAAAACTAGTGTGATTGGATGAGTCATTGAACGCAAACACTCATTGGTTAGCTAAAGGAAATCATCAGAAGCAAGCAGGTGTTCTACAAACAGCAAACGTGAATTGTCTATGCCATGCTACAATGTTGGATTCAGAAAAAGATGTTGAAATGTCTGAAAGGTCGGACACAGGCGAGAGCGAATTGGGAGACGAAGACCAACAAGACCTCCCTCATCCTTGCCCCTATCTCAAAGAATTTTTCAAAATAGTCGAAAAACTGAACTTTCAATTCACATAGTGGCATCTGGCTGTTTTTTTTAAAGGTTACTTTATACTTTTATACTTTAAGTAGTTTTGGAGCACATACTTTTTCACTTTGACTTGAGTAAAGAGGTCTAGATGATACTTTAACTTTTACCAGAGTGTTTTTAAACTACAGTATCTATACTTCTACTTAAGTAACAAATATGTGTACTTTTTGACACCACTGCAAAAAACTATTTTTTGATGGATTCTGGTAAAGAGGTGGTGAGCAATCAATGTGACAGACTGCTGGTCAGAAACTGATGGTTGATGCAGTTTAACCTGGGCTCGTTATCGAAGAAAAAAAAAGAAGCTATTTTTCCTTCATACCGTGTATGTCCCTGAAGGCAGCATCCACGTCCTTGGGTATACCTCTCCAGTACTGCATGCTGCGTGGGTGCGGGGACTCAACCCGGTTCTCCCGGGGACTAAACCTCCAGTAGCTACCGGACCTGAAGAAGTAGGTGTTGTAGTTGGGGTCGTGACCCCAGCGAAGTGCGGCCTGGATGCTGGGTACGGACAACCCTAAATTTCTGATGGACTCAGGCCCCCTGATGTGCATCTCAGCGTCAAACACCCAGTAGTTATCTCCTGCAGAGACCAAAAATTATTGAAATCTGCATTTCCGTTGATGCCTCGTTAAGACTACAAGAATCCCTAAAGACTTTAATAGAGATTAAATGAAAATGAATAATTTCAATATTATTTATCTTAATGTATCGTTTCAAACTAAATTATCATCCAGGGTAAAATTCAGAAACCTTTTGTTTAACAACAAATATTGAATCATATTTACAAGTTATCCATAAAAATGTTTCTATGTTTACTGCTTTTTTGTACATTCAGCTCAATGCTGTGTTTAATACCAAACCCTGATTCAACCAAAATTTAAAACTGGAAATAAAGGTCTGTGTCTCATCTTTCTTATCTCCTTAAATACTATAAAAAATTTCAAATTCAGCTTTTTCCCACAAGATGTTGTGGTGGGAGGTTTATGGAAACCCCTTATAAATCCATAAAAAGTGTTACTGCACCTCAATCCCTGAGCAAACTCACCTTGGAAGAACCAAATGTTTCCCGATTTGTCCTCAAAGGCGGCGTCGATCTTGCTGGGGATCCCCTTCCAGTGTCGGGAGGCCAGCGCTGGGTAACCACTCTCCAGGCGCCCAGATCCTCCGGGGTCCCTGATTCTCCACACGTAGCCCGACTTAAAAAAGAACAGCTCCCCTCGGATCATCGAGACGGCGTCAAAGTCTGTCTGGCAGGCGTCAGGCTGCAGATAAAACAGACAACGTTATAATTCTAAAGAAAAAAACCACTGGAAAGCAAAAACCAATCAAACATATACACCAATATATTTATATGAATACCAACAACAAAAACATAATAAAAACACTTTATAAAAACAAATCATAATTTACTGTACAGGTTTACTTTTCGTACATAAATCTTGTCCTTCTGAGGCTTTGTGAAGGCAAATCTGTGTTTTCCAATATTGTGTTGCAAACTTAAAAAAAAACAAAAAAAAAAACAATTTACCAGTTTAGTCAGCTTTATATTTTTTAATATATAAAAACTATTTATTTCTGAGAATGTGTTTATTTATGAGGAACTATGCAAATTAACAAACACCTAGAAAGAGTAGACTATAATTTTCCAGATAGTTCGTTATTCTTTGCCTTTTCTAAAAAGTGCTTTAAATCAGTCCGAGCTGTCTTTCTCCATGCTGGGTCTGATCCTGACCTTTGAAAAAGGAGGCAGGGAAAGCAGAATAAAGCTACTTGCTGCCTGCCAAGCCTTCTTGCAAAAGATTTTTGCGCCCTTGGGTGGAAATACGTCACCAAAATCGAAGAGAAATGGAATGAAGCTTTACTAGTCATGAAAGATTTAAAATTGATCTTGCACATCTAAAAAATATATAGAGATATATTTTGAAATATTTTATATTTTAATTTAAAATAAAAAATATATAAATATATATATATTTTTATTTTTTTATTTCTATGTTCTAATCAGGGTCATTGGGTGTAGGGCGGCACACTAGCGCCCTCTATTGGCCAGCTGCCACTGCTGGAAAGGTTTTCTTCTAATGGAGATAAAGTGATAATAGGGCCTACTGGCTGATTCCTACCTGACTAACGTTCATCTGTTTCCTGAGGTACAAACTCATGTTTGTTTAACTGATAAAATGCATTGAAGGCAAACATATTTGCATGTTTGAATCTTTAAAAGAAAATGAGGCAAATGTGTTTTTAAGTAGGTCATTATTCAAATTATCACAGGCTGCACTCACATTAAGGTCGTTGGTCTCTGTGTTGGTAGGCCGAGCCCGTGGAGCCGGGGTTGGCGGTGGGGGTAGGACCTGTGTTTTAGCTCCGTACAGGTACTGGATGCCTTGCTTGTCGTCCTCGCTCAGCCTCAGCGGGTAGGAGAAGGAATAGTAAGCGGACATGATGCTTTTTGGTTTACGCGAATGCTGCAGGCCCAGGACATGCCCAAACTCATGAGCGGCGACCTGCAGAAGGTCTGTACCTGCAGGGAGGAGGGGAGAGTTCATACGGGGTCTGAATACAGGTGAGTGTTTGTTTTGACCTGCTTAAAGCAGCAGACTGTGGGGATTTAACTATTTGAGTCACCTGAGTCAAACAAGAAAAAAAGGCCCTTTACCTGCTGATTCACACCTGTTCTCACTTATCTGCTCACGTCAAACACACATATATCAGACATGTTAACCTTTAGATAATCATTCATCATACAAACCTTTTACCAATTACATTTTTAAACATTATTAAAAAAAGTGGTTAACCTCTTTGTTTTACTGGTTTGCTTCTTCTTGCACATCATACATACTATGATTTATATGCACATGATAAACTGTACATACTTTAACGGATTAACAGCTTTTATTATCTGGTTTTTTTATTTCCTTTTTTGCTGCAAATCACCTGTAACTGTCTGTAAAAACGGATCTGAATCCATTCAGTCCTTCTACATACAGAAGGCAGGTTTCTCTGCTTTAGCACAGCTGATTCAGAGAATTGCAGTTCAGCAACATCCTGTTAATCAGCCATCAATTAAAATCAGTTGTGCTGGAGCAGATGTTCTAACTTCTAACCCTGTAATCCCACATCCTTCGTAACCAGGCCGCTCCTGACCGCCTGTGCAAAGCAAAGCCTCCAGCCTCCGCTGTTCCTCCCGTCTTGCTCTGCTCCGACTTCCTCAGAGCTCGAGCAGAGCATGCGCGATATTATTATTAAATCACAGGAGAAAAACATGCAATAATGAAAACTTAATTTAATATGACGTATAAAAAAAAAATCCCATCAGCATATGTGCAGTTTCTGCCCAAATATGTTCTTTTTGTTGTAGATTTTTGTAACAGGGATAACTAGGCTCATACATGGTTTGTATGAACTACGTATTTCTCTACCTGTTTCTCTTCATCCACGCCTGCGATAAGAAATTTCTTTTGAAGTTGTCTGAGGTGCTGTTGGGCATTTTGACTGGATTTGATCAATTTTTTTAGCCTCTCGGTATAAAATTAATATTTTGATTAAGATGAGAAATCAGCTTCCTGGTATGTTGAAGTACCAATAGTTTGCATCCAATAATTTAAACAAACGGTCTTAGTTTTTGGGAATATATAAGAATTATGCTGTAATTTGTAGTTACCGATCTGTGGTTACCATATTTTAATATGATAAACTGGATCTTCTTGCCATTCTTTGTCCTGTTTAGTGCAATTGCAATTCCGGATCTTGACCTGGTTGGACCGGAGTGGAGCAAAAAATAACTCGGCTCCTTATTTTAACTGGGACGGACGGAGAAGACGTATGTGGATGGTGACGTGCGGAGGAGTAGCGGTGGATGTGGAACAGTTCTCATTGGTTAACATGAAAGTATTCTGCACGATGTAGGTTAGCGGGGCGGAGCAGAGCGCTGATGGAGCAGGTGGACAGCACCCCTCAAGGACTGACTTTGGGCATCAATCATATAGAGCAACTAATAACAACAAATACTGGAATCAAATGACTTGATATGCCTTGTTTTGTGCAAATAATACTTTACAAATAGGTTGTGGGTTTTTTTTTAGATAGTTTTCAGTCTGATGTGAACATTGACTTAGCCAGAAATAGCAAACAGAATAGGCAGTTCTGCTTTATATTTCTACACATCATCAAGTTATTTTTTATTAAATATATGAGGAAAATATACAAATAAGACACACATTTCAGGTCTGATAGTATTTTTGATACATAGAAGCATACATTGTTCACTTTTAACAAAGTTTCTAACTTTTAGAGCAAACTTCACAGTAAGAACAAACTCACAGACACAAAGTAAAGTGATCCAAACACTCACCCATGTGATTCCCCAGGGTCCAGGTCTCGTCGTAGTCAAAGTGAATGTCGCCCTGTCGATGTGTTTTTGGGAAGAAAGCATGCGCTAGAATCCCACCCGGACCGTCAAACGGGAGGCTGTCTCCATGCCAGTAGCTGCATATGAATGAAACAAACACACCAATCAGAAACAAACTACTTTGTAAAAAAAAAAAAAAAAAAAAAAAGATGTCCTCTCATAAATCTCACACAAGTCAGAAGTGATTAAGTATTTTTTTGGCGATTTTATCAATAGTTCTTAATATCAAACTGAAATAAGTGCATAAAATTGACTTAAATATTCTGTTGAGATTATTCTGAGGTTCACTTTATCACTTTAGCATTTCCGCATAAACATTTCTGGGATGCGACAATAAGCTTTAAATGCAATGATTCAAACGGGAAAACCACAGAAATGATTACAGAATAAAAACCCAGAGTCAGCAGATACCAATCGCACATAAAGCATTAGTGTCAGCAGAGTGGTGCCTGCTTGTCCCCTCTTGCTCCATTATCTCTGTCCTCATCTTTACAGCTCTGTAAATCTCTTTGTAGCACAGCTGTTTGTCAGAGTCTCATGCTATGTTTGGCTGGTGTAACAAAAATTATCAACATGTTTTTATCCAGAACACAGTTTAGACCAACAGAAGTCCACTTTTATCTTAACAATTAATTTAATATTTGTTGTTCAAACAACTAATATTAAAAACAAGAATTGTTTTAACAACTTGAAAGAGTATTAAAATATTAATTTGTACTCGTCAAAGTTTTTTTCTCAATTATTTTTCCACTCACTAATGAAGGAGAAGAATCTCTCCTTCCACCGTCGAGCCAAAGGGATTTTTCTGTGCGAATAAATCAAGCCTGTTCTACGCTGAACAATGCAAACAGTAACATGCAGCAATTTCTAAGCTTTATTTAATGTTCACAGCAAACAGAGGGTGATCCTCTCTGGTTCTGAACATGGGGACACCTCAGGGCTGTGTGCTCAGTCCACTCCTCTTTACTTTGTTCATTCACCGCTTTCCACCCCAAAAACATACTTGTGATTAATACAACCATGATGGATCTCAACAACAACAAAGATGAGACTCACTGCACAAAGGAAATCCACCATCTAATCCAGTGGTTTTCAGAAAACCTTGTCCTGACCAGCTGTCATGATTTTGGCACTGATGGCTGGCTTGATTGCTCATTTCTTTCACCTGTCTAGCTCTGTCCTGTTCCTGATCAGAATCACCTGTTCCAGATTCTTATTTAAGCTCTCTGTTTCCCAGCCAAATGTGGCAGATTATTCTTGAGCATTTGGTGAAGAGAGTTTTCCAGGGTACTTATTGTCCTGATTATCTGATCCTGACCCGTTTTTGCCTTTGGACTTCTGAGCCTGCCTGTCCCTGTCTTATTAGTTTTGCCTGCCTGTCTCCGGTCTCCTGTCTGTTCTGCAGCCTTCCATGTCTGGAACTCTCTGGCAGCATCTGCTGCTTCTGTTGGGTCAACCGACTGGAGCCATCGCCATTCTTTAGACACTGGATGGAGCTCTTAAACAAGGTTAGTGACTCGCGCATAAATAATCATCTTCCTTCAGATTATCGCAGTCACTAATCTGTGTTTCTCTCCCACAGAGCTTCAGTCATAGATGCCCTAACCACTGAAACCGCAGATCCACAGCCCGCTCTTGTATTAAGAATAAACGCTTTTAAGTAATTCACTGTCTGTCTCGCTTGAGCTCTGGCTACTACGTTCTGAGCATATTACACTAGCAAAACCAAGTAAGCTAATGTGGATATCAGTAATGTCCACAAGTATGTATAAAGCCATGTTCCAGATACACATAGGCAGTAAAGAGTGAGGATAACATTAACATCCTGGGTTTTCACATCTTCTCTGACTTCTCAAGAACTCATAACACGAAGACTGAACAGAGCCTCTTAAGGGCTGGTTATCCCCCCGAAGCAGTGTGTCGCAGTGAGCTTGTTGCAGGTAGTTTTGATTTATGCCCAGTTTTGAAGCATGGTCTGCACTATAGTATTCCACGGCAAAATGCAAGACGGACAATCATGAACTAGCCGTGGGTCTAGATATGGCCGAGGCGGTGAGGAAGTGGGGGCAAGTTTGTGTGACAAGGCAGGGACATAACACGCACCTCGCTCTTCTAGCTGGTCCAACTTCACGAGTCGTTTTCCACAATGGCGGTCATACAAACAAAACAAGACGGTAAGGTTCCAAACAGGAAATACGCATAGTGTAGAGTGGTTGTAGATCTGACCAATCAGAAGCCTCCTGTCTGCAGCACTGTCTGCGGTCACCTACAATTTTGGAGAGGTGCATCAGAGCGTCTGCGGAAGGAGCGGGGGAACATTTGCGTTCACTGTGGCATACACGCAGACGACCTGGTTTCTGAGTATAAATCAGATTTTATTCCTCAGGAAAAGTATAGGACCATCCTTCAAAGGGCTCATTATCTTTTTGATGAGCCACAACAGAGTGCATCTTATGTCGAAGTGTAACACTGTGGTACTGAAGCTTCATGGCACAGGAAAGAAACCGCCTTGACGAGGTGATTAAAAAAACATGGGATGTCCACGCCCTAAACACCGGCTGAGATTAGAGGAGACCCAAAACCATCTCCGCTGACTCCTCCCACCCTATAGCACAGCCTGTTTAAAGCACGTTCTTCAGGAAAGCAGAATCATCCGGAAAAGGACTAACAGGTTCAAAAAAGACTAAATTTACATTTTGCTGCAGTTTTTTGCTCATCACTGTATGTTCTTTGTGTCGTTTATTCAATGGAAACAATTCCACTTTGTATTAGCTTCTGCTTATGCATTTCGACAAAGAACATTCATATCCCCTTTATCTTATCCTCTTTTTTAAGAGCAGCAGCTTTAATGAAACCTGCAGCTCCTCAGGCCTCTTGATGAGTTAAAAACTTCTGCTCAAACTCTGAGTCTTGGATCTGAACTTTGCAGATTCTCTAAACATAAGATCATCTCTACTGGATCAGTACCAAATAAACAAGGCCTGGTTGAATCATTGTCGGTCTCTGCTAAAGCCAAACATGGTTGACCAGAACCAGGAGTGTGAATCTGTGAAGTCGACTGGATCAAGCTAATTCTCTTCAGGCATCTTAAAGCGTTTGGAATAAAGTTAGGGACAGTTACAGTAGTATGAGGTAAGACGTCTATCCTGTTTATGGATGAGTCACAAGTAAGTAGAATTTGTGCTTAAATGAAAAGTAAATGTGTACTAAATGAAAGTAAATCCCAAAGAGGAGGAGGCGCCCCCTAGGGAAGACAGGTGTAATTGCAGGGGGACGTGGCAGAATGAAATGGAATATACCGGGCCTTTTTGAGAAGTATTTTATAAAGAAATTATTGATAGCAATGCTAAATTCTGTCACACAATACAATAATGAATTAAAAATTAGAAAGTTTAAACGTTAGTTTTATGTTTTAACAGACTTCAGTATGCAGTTTATTTTTCCTTGTCCAAGCGTTGAAAAGGTTTGTCGTTAACTTGTAAATCAAAGGTGTCCCAGCAAATGGAGTTTGGGGACCACTATTCCAGAATAGGATGTGTTTATTTTCATGCAAAAGCAAACTTTCAAACTAAAAGTCAGAATGAATAGAAAACATGCGTCTCGTTCCGTTTCCGCTTTGAGCTGTTACCTGGAAAAGTCGATCCGGATATCCGCCGTCCCTCTGCGGACCTCGGTGAAGGTGAGAGGTGTGACATCACTCCAGATCTTCACCGCCTCCCGAAACACACGCCGCACCTTCTCCTCGTCCATTTGCCAGGGGAAACGTACAATCCTGCAGGAAATCAGCACAGGTGTCAATGTCAACGCATAAACACAACAAGCACGGCGGCGGGGAGGGACCACCAGCGACGATATCTCTTATCTCTGCAGAGATGGAGGGGAACTGTTACTGATCTCTTTCCTAACTGTTCAGATAACAACCACCCAGAACTAGGAAAGCCATGCAAAATGGAAGCATTAAACCAGCTCAAATTTTTTCCTTTTTTTCATAAATCTGTCTTAGAAAAGGCAAAGTTATTCGTTCTGATAGCACAGAGGATCGAAGTGACTACATCAGTGGTTTGTGCACTGGGTCAGGGTTGTTTTTAACTTGTGAGCTACCAGCATGATGTAACTCAGGGAATTGTACATTTTTAAGCATGTGGGTTAATGTCGGAGCAGTCACAACACGTTCCGCTTGCATTAATTACTGCTTTTCTACAGCAGTGATATAAAAGCTGGCTGAGCTGACCAAGCATGTTATTTTGCCCCAGGATGTCAAACTATAATTTTTCTGTTGCATAGAGACAATAAAGGTTAAACAAACATGATAAACGGGGTTAGCTGGGGATATTTAAAAGGGACATTTTCTGTGTCCGCTCACATCTCATTCTAGCTGATAAAAACATTAGAAAACTCTGAAAATAATTAGTTTGAACACGACTATCAAAACACTGTTGCAACCTCAGTGTAATTAATCAGCTTTCTTGCATCCTTCATTCGTCTGTTTTGAGTTTGAGGTACAGGTTGAGACTTGAGAACATATGATGGAAAGACTGCAAGTACTGAACGTGGAAGAGTTCAGGTATCTGCAGGTAGATTAAAAAGATGAAGAGGAAGGTGTTCAGACATAGTGGGGGGGATGGAGAGCAGAGTGATTGGGGGATTTGCAATGCATTCTGGGATATATCTGCCTATTCTGAGGCCTTTCTTTACTTCTCCTACACTTCGAAGACACTTTTTCTCTTACGACCCTCTGCCATTTTCAGAGAAGCGTGGTGAGAAAGGTGAGCTTCAATGACTGTCTGAAACCGTAGCTCACCACATATATACGCCTGAAAGTGCGCATGCGCAGAAAAATATTGCTATAGGTTGACAATTAGAGGACCGCTTATTTAGATGATTCACCCGGAAATAAAAGATCATCCTCTGTACCTTTAAATTGTACCTTACTGTGATTTTGTGTGCTGTTGCCCCTCTACAAATCTCAGTTACCGCACCCTCCTAAATTACTATGAAATGCTATTGGAGTCTAATTGGAAAATGTGTTTTATAACAACACATAAAAGGAAGTAAATAAAACTAAAAAGATCAATCTATTAACAGAGGATTAAACATAATTCAAATATTAGAGTCACTGAGTTTCCCATAAAGTTTCACCTTTTTTTGTCTTCAGATTATGTTCAGGGTCTGACTTCCTCTCCTGCTTCCTGTCAAACACTCAAAACGTTAACATTTTGCAGCCATCTGGGACGTCCTTCAGTTCAATTTAACTGTTAAAGCAGTAAAAACAAACACGGCTCTAAACTCGCCCTGCGTGACTTCACGCTTTACGCAAGAACTTCTTCCAAAAGCTCAAATTAGTGACCGATTCTAAATAAGACTAAATACAGGAGGAAAAGAGCATTGAGTGTAAAAAGCGTAGAGTAGGTGGGGTGCAGTATGACCTGGTGGGCCGTTGCCATGGTTCTTGTTAACCACATCACTCAGGTGTCACTTATATCGACGAGATCCAGCAGAATCTAATTAGTCTGCGGCTAGTTCTGCCTCCTCCTCCCCCGTCCTGCTTTCTTTCGGTGTGCCCTAATATGCTGTTATGTTAAAGAATGAGTACAATGAGAGGGACCCCAGGAGACGCAGACAGAGAGGCAGCAGCCAGCAGACGCCGGCCAACTCTCGACGGTGCCACAGTCCCAGATGAAAGAAAACCAGCACCTCTTTGTAAAAATCATAAACCTATGACTTCATTTCAGATTGTTCTATCTGCTTTCTCATCTTTCATTGCTTTTCTTAAGTCTGTCACTCATTTTTTTGATATTGGGCTCCAGTTAAGCTAGCTGCTGCTTTTGAACCTACTTATCAGCTGCTGTTTGGTCCTGAGAAAATGATTAAGTTATTTTTGTTCCCTTGTGGAAACATCTGCTCACTGCAGCTGGAAACTCAGGGACGCTGTGTAAGCTGCAGGTTTTAGTCAGAATCTTCAGGTCAAAACAAAAGCAGCTTTAGAAAATGTTCACTGTTTAGAATCGCATTAATAAACCTCTGCAATCCATTGTCCATTGCTGCTTATCCTTGCGGGGTTAAG
Organism: Cyprinodon variegatus; assembly: GCF_000732505.1. NCBI lineage: Eukaryota > Metazoa > Chordata > Actinopteri > Cyprinodontiformes > Cyprinodontidae > Cyprinodon > Cyprinodon variegatus. The sequence continues at coordinate 42,890 of NW_015151950.1, read as the reverse complement.
GGGGGGTCTGGTGCCTATCTCCAGCGGGAAGTGGTTGAAGGCAGAATGCACCGTAGACGGATTATTGGCTCATGAAAGAGCAACACAGGACAAACAGTTTTCTCCGGATTACTTGGAGAGAACTCAAATTCATGGAGGGAGCATACAAACCCCATGCAGAAAGATTAGGCCGGTTATTAAAGCCAGGACTTTCCTGCAGCAATGAAACAGTGCTGATGACTAGTGTTGCACCGATATCAATACCAGTATCGGGCGGGGCCCCTATCCAGCACTAAAATGGTAGTATCATATCGGAAAGTACCAACAAATAGGGCACCGATACCATTTTCAATTCAATTCAATTCAATTCAATTTCAATTCAATTCAATTCAATTCAATTTTGAGAGCCAAAAGTTTATCCAACTATTGTCACCAATGCCAGGTAGGCAATAAAAAGTTCTACTGGATTCCCTTTGTATTACTCTTCTTCCTGCTTCACAAAGGTAGGCAGATGCTTGACAAAGCCATGATGGCAATTATTTTACATCCAAGTAGTGTGCAGTTCTTCAAATATAGACACACACACAATTTCAAACAGATGGTATTGGTATCAGCTAATACTGCACAGCCAGGTATCGGTGCCAAAAAATGGCACTACTGATAACTAAGCGAGGTAATATGATGATTGATTGATTGACTGATTGACTTTATTGATCTCATAGCGGAGAATGTGCCACTGCCAAAGGAAGAAAAAGGTCCATGGGATGCATAAGATATACAATGAGATAAGGGATACACAATGCCAAGAAACAAAGCCTTAAAGAAGAAGCTAACTGCTGATCATTTTCAAGTGAAAATAAAATTTTTCCCAGAATTGGACGTCTCAGTATGTGAAACGCCTGGAAACAGCTAAACATCCAAGTGCTCCATCCCTCATTTCAGAAAAATGTTAAAGTGAATGTCATGACAGACAGAAAAATGTTAAGCAATATCAGCTTTGGAACAACTGAAGAGGAGTCGCTCTTCCGGAGAGAAAATATGGCTCAGGGTTAGCAATGCGGCGCCTGAATGAACCACAAGGCTGTGGCCCAATTAAACAGATCCACAATAGCGGATGCTTTTGACTGTAATTCACATCAACATGAACACCACAGCCTGTCAGCACAAACACAGACCGTTAAACATGGTGGTGGACAGTTGATGATACGAGTTTGTATTGCAGCAGAAGAGTTTAGGCACTTGGCAGACATTTACTTATCTATTTTAACATAAATTCCTCTGAAGTCAAATATCAAGACATCTGAAGCTTAACAGGACAATGATTTCAAACAGAGCAGCACATCTTCAGGAACAATGACTGGAAAATAAAACCAAACATGTCGTTCCAAAACATCAACATAACCAAAATAATATACTGTGGTGGCGCCTTAATAATCTGAGCAGAAACAGATGTCAACATTTATCAAACAAATGAAGCATCACTGAGGAGAAGGCTGCCCCAGCCACCATGCGAAGGAAACTCATTTCAGCCGCTTGTATTTGCGATCTTATCCTTTCGGTCATTACCCAGATCTCATGACCATAGGTGACGGTGGGAATGTAGATCGATCTGTAAATTGAGAGCTTTGTACCCAGACTCGGTTTCTTCTTTACCACGACAGTCCTATACAGCGACCGCATCACTGCAGACGCCGCACCGATCCGTCTGCCAATCTCACACTCCATCCGTCCCTAACTCATGAACAAGACCCCGAGATACTTGAACTACCGTTAGCTTAAAGTGGTTCATAATATGCGCTAAATTACCCTTAAATATTCAAAGTATGCTGCTTTTAATGACAATTTAGATAAACACTGTAAATTTAACAAACTAAAGTAGTGAATTTTGCCAAACTTAATCTCCCCTGTAAGAAACTGAATACACTGAGTCATCTTTAATAAAAATGTAAACATACTTGTAGGTAAGGTCCTTCTTATCAAAACGGCCTCCATGTAGCACGAAGCGTCTCTGGCGATGTCGTCCTCGGTACTGTACATCCTTCTGGCTGGGGAAGTCCGGTACGCCACAGCGAGGACGGTTCCAAGTATTCGAAGCATTTGTTGATGAAATCGCCTCCTTTACCAAGTCCTGGGGGTGAGGAGCCTTTCCTCTCTTCTTCAGGGCCGGGGACTTCTCAGAGGCCTGAAACAACAAGGAGTTCAGTTATCCTCCAACAGTGTTTAACACATGCAGCCAAATATTAGTTTTATAACTCAGATCTGTGTTTGGGTAAAAGATGACCTTTAATTGAATAAGAGTTCACTGAGTTTACTAGAGCTCGTTCTGCAGAGATCATGCATATCTGACCCACATTCAGCTTAATGACAGCTTGACCTCCTCACCAGGTCACGGATCCACGTACTTCCACCCCATCTATGGTCCCTGAGTGACCCATTATCCCTAATGCCCCCCTTCAACCCGATCCAGAGGAAATGACTCCACTCATTTCCACAGAAGCTAATTACAGAGCAGAGCCATCCCATCGCCACCTCAGTCCATACCCTCCGAGAAAAAAAAAAAGACCTGCAGTCCGGGAGTGAACAACACTGCAGGGTGTACTCTCCCTATCAAGAAATGATATACATTTCCCTTTCCGCTGCTGCTTCCAACAACCTGTGGGAAAAGACGGTATAATTTCATTGTGCTGAAATGAGACTAATTACCTCCATCAGTGGATCCTGTCAGTCTGATGTGAGCTGCGCTGTTACATAAGGTCTAATTCAGAGACTGCTGTTGTTTTCATGTCGTCTTATTTATGACATTCTGCAACAAGCATCACTTCAGCTCTAAGGAAATGATCCATTAAAGAAAAATACTTATCCCTTTTATACTTTTTCAATAAATGATTGGAGGATTTGACATTTTATTGGAAATGAATGTCATTTAAAAAACTAAGCTTTTTAGTTTTAACTTCTCCCTGCAATTCCTTCTAATTTCTCCACCTCTTAAGGCCAATCAGCGAACAGCTCACAGTCTATTAGATTGGTGAAACAGTGAATCCAACTAAAAAATCCATCTTAAAATCAGAATCTAAAGAGCAATATAAAATGAACTGTTGGGAAAGGACAAAATAGAACAAAGCAGTTAGAATAAAGACAAAGTGAAACAGTTGAGGCCCAATCAGGAAAACAGACGCCCAGGTGAGGCAAATATGGAAACAACCAAGAAAGACCATAACAGATTAAATCAGAACACATGGAACAAGCCAACCTTTGCCCAAACAGAGAGCAGGGGAAACAAACAGAACAGAGATGACCAAGATAAGCCAACACAGAATCAAAGCTTCACCGCAGGAACCCACAGATGATGAGAGTGTCTCTTGGTGGTTCTGTAAGGTGAGATGTTATTTATGAAAGACCCACTGTGCCGGTGTTTCCTCCTCCTGACCTGTGACCTCTGTAAAACAAAATACCACTCAGAACAAAAAAAAAAAAAGAAAAAAGTAGATATCTTCTTTCTTTCCCCTACTTTAAGAGTTGACCCATTAAATCTGTATGGACAGTATAATATTCCTCAGAGGGAAGCCAGACTCCTGTTTGTGCTGCGTTTCAACGAGCTGCTCCACAGTGTCGCTGATGTAGGTTTGAGGGAACAAAACCCAGCGGGATTCGTGGAATGTGCTCCAGATTGCAGAAACCGAGTGACTGATGGGTCTGAATCCCAGAAAAAACAACTGCACACACCTCACCCCCCTCCACTCTTCACCGGCTCCTTTGTTTCACTTTGTTTGGAGCAGATTTCAGCTGCTTATTCCACTGCACACAGCACTTATTCATGTCAGAGGGGATGTTTATGTTCACATCCATGCAGCTCAATCTAAGCGCCTTGTTGGCGCAAAATGAGATGCAGCTTCTAAACAAAAGACCTCAGAAAGGTCTCTATCCACCCGCGGAAAGCCTGCTTCTGGTTAAGCCTCTGCTTTGCTTTTGTACTGGAAGAAATGTGTAAGACCAGTGTGATATGGGCTACTATCTGCCTTCCTGGAACAGAGGCAGATAACATGTATAAAGACAAACAACTGAAGCCTTATCATGGGATAAAGCAGCTCCAAATGCCATCAATTTAAAGGTTCCAAGATAAAAAACATTGAGGTTAGATAGAAGATGTACATCCAGTAAAGGCACCGAGTTTAGCCTTAGGAGGGCACAGATGATCAAACAACGATCCAAAGGTCAGAGGTCAAGACGGTCCAGAGGACTGGTAGAAACCTTAGTGAACTAAAACATCCACATCTGTTCTTTATTTTACTTATTTCAACAGAAAATCTGGTCCCCAAATCAACAAGTGCATAAGATTTACACATCCTCCACACCAATGCATACTGCAGGTAGATGTGTGTAAACAGCACTAAAATTAAGCATCTTTTATTGGCTTTACATCATCAAAATGCAAATCTTACATCTTAAGGAAATCACAGGGCATTTGTTGAGGATAAAAAATCTAAGAGATTAGAATGGCAAGTATGTTTTTTTCTGGTATCAGACTTTTTGAAACCACTGAAAGCTTGGCTTCGCTGGGTTTTAGGCTCGCCTTTTTTTCCCATCCTGTGGCTTCGATGTATTGTCTGTCCGCTGGGATGGGGGATGGCTGGCATTGGATGGGGGTCTTGGACCTCATCCTGCCAGGGGAGCTGGTTGGTTGGTGTGGCTTTACGGGATACCCCCACCATGCCTGGATGCATCTCAGATAGTGGTGTTGGTCTGTCTGGTTGCCTTTCCTGTGCCTGCAGTCAGGTGGGGATGCAGGATGCAGGGCTTGGAGAGGCTGTGACTGGCTGTAGGGGGTTAGTGGTATATGGGGGGATGCCATGGAGGGGCTTTGGCCGGCTACGTCGTGGAAGGGGGGGTCCCTCCTGGGGTCGGGTCTGGGGCGATGTTTGGGGATAGGCTTGGGGTACACTGCTGTTTTCCTCTCTTAGGCCCCGTCCACACGAAGCCGAAGCCTGGCCTAAACGCACAAATTTTTCACCAAACCAGCCTCTCATCCATACGAAGCCGGCGTTGCGGGGTCTGTAAACGATCTTTTTTTATTAAGCCTTCAGAGTGGGAAGATTTTGAAACGCCGTTTTCGCGTTTCCATCTTTAAGGTCTGACCACATTTTTTTTTTACACGCATGCGTCATAGCGTCGCCTCTAAACACGCATGCGCGACACAGTATCACAACAACAATGGCGCCGTACTGTGTTGAATGCTTGCTGCTCATGCTACTCACCCTGCTGTCGGGCTTACAACAGAATCTTCTTCTTCTGGAATATCTCCAGGAAGAACAGAGCATTATCGACGACATAGTTCAGCACCTGAATTTGACTGAACCACGAAAATGGACCCGCAGGGCAACCATGTATAAATATTAGTGCGCATGCCCAACATTTCGTCGCCTATTTTTGCTTTGGCACCACAGCGCCACTTACAGGCCTGGCATACATTTTGCAGCGTTTTCATGCATTCGTGTGGACGATCACATTTATTTTACGTCTCCGTCTTTACGACAAACGTTCTCGAAAATATTAGCGTTTCGTGTTCGTTTTGACTTCGTGTGGACGGGGCCTTAGTTTTGGAGCCTTTTCTTAAGCCGCCTGCCCCATTGACACTAGGGTGTCTGGTGATTGCCTAGGTGGAAAGGCCCCTAGACCCAGGAGGATAGTGTAGGAAAACGTTTTTGTCTCCGTTAACTGCGTCTCTGTGGAGACTATATGTATACATTCTATATTATGGGTGGATTGTGCGAATGGGACGATGAGTGTGAATTTGTCTTTCTCTACTAGTCAGGTTGAGTGTTTGCCCCCCTCCAACCTACTAGAACATTGCAGTTCCAAAGTATGAGCAGATCCCGTATGCTGATGATAGGTGCCTGTGTCTGCTGCCGCGGTAATGGTTCTCTAGTTGTAGGGTTTGGTACTTCGGTGAGCGCTGTCTCATTCCTAGTGGCTGCCCTGCCAAGCCTGTGCCTCCTGGTCCTGGGTCCTTGGACCCCTAGGCTCTCATCCAGGTCCACCTCGGATGTGACCAGCTGCCGGTGGATCCCATGGGCTTGCTGCTGCAGCCCCTTGGGTCCGCGGCACTATGACCTCTGGGGTCGGGCCCCTCAGGGACTAGGGCCCTTTGGGGTTTGGCCCCTCAGGCTCTGGGTGCTCTTGTCTGCCCTTCTCTGGAGTGTGCGACCACCCCTATGTCTGCCCTCCTTGTGTCCCTGTGATGTGGGGTGTCTCTTGATATCTGGGGCTCGCATTCCCTCTCTGTCTGTCAGGGGCCCTGAAGGGCGAGTCTGGGGTCGCCCACACCTGCTATTTATCATATTTTCCTTCTGAAGAAGCTAGTTAAATCCTTTAAACCCGAACATGCTAATATATACATACCACAGGAGTTTGGTCTAGGTGTTCACGGATACACACTAATACTAAGCTGCAGCTACAGAGATATACCACCCTGAATAATATTATGTACTCGCCATAGGTTTTGCCTTCAACATGCATGGTTATCTTAGGGACACCCGCTGCTCTTGAAGCATTTTTTTGTTTACTTTGTTTGTCTGTTTTCTTCTTCTTTTTGCTGGTGTTATGTTCTCTGTTTTTATATCCCCTCCTCTCATACAGGTATGGAAGCAGGCTTCTAGGAGTTGCTGTGTCACTTCTGTCTATTTTTGCTCTTTTGTTTTATTTTCTCACATTTTAGGTGCTATTTGCTGTCTCGATCTCTTTCTCTCTCCCCTTAGTTATTATCCCCCGTTTCTTTCTCACCTCCCTTTCCGTCTCCATGTCTGTTGTATACAACATTACTCCCTAAATCATTTTCAATTAAGTTTCATATACAAGTACCAAGGATCTCATGGCAATGCCCATAATGATCTTTTATGAAAGCAAATCTGTTTGGCTATCATCTAAAACATCTAAAACAGAAGACAAAACAGAACACACAGAAAAAAGAAACCCCTACTTTTAACACCAAACAACTCCCCTTTTCAAAAAGAAATGCACTTAATCACATTCACAGGGTTGGAGCTTGAGGAGAGCTGGATCATATGGGATCTGCACCACCTCTCTAGGTGGCCCAAAGACCTTTATTCTCACTGATGCCCTCAGCCTTTCAACTGAGCTCACAGGCTTTCTGTAGGATTTTTGGGGACTGATGGAAGTTTGATAGTGTTGATCTGGCCATATGCTATGAATCATCAGCCTGCTTAAAGATCCTTTGATGACCAATTTTCAAGATCTTTGGATCTTTCACCTTAGGTGTCAGTTGCTCTGAGGTGCTTTTCATATCACCAAAGCTCAATCTTAGTCTCATTTGACTAAACTGGATGGTTCCAGTTAAGGTCTCAGTAGATGTAAGCCAACTTCACATTTTGATATTTGTGATGGTACAACATTAATTTTTTTTTATCTACCTTTCCTTCTAAACAAGGAGTTGTTAAGGTGACTTGGCAGATGCCAATGTTTGCTACACTTCTCTACCTGCCTTATTCGTCCTCCTCCTTCTCCTCCTCTTTCTATGTAGTGCCAATATAAACCTGGGTTCTCATCCAGTTTTTATGGTCTCACTTTCACCTGTTTGTTATTAATGCTCTGACAGTTTAGGGAAGTATGTGTCTTATTACAGCTGTTTCCTGATACAATTCCAGAACTGCTTCAGAGGAGGTGTGTATTTGCTTCAAAAATAACACAGGTGTACCCCAAGGCTCAGTTCTTGGTTCATTTCTTTTTAGGCTCTAAACAAATTATCAGCCATATTCATGCCATGGGGCAGGATTCCAGAAGTATGCTGATGATGACACAGTAATATAAAGTATGTAGCTGGTACTGCAGTTGCAACTGTAACAATGCAACTGTCACTGTTTTTGGAGTCTATGGCAATAGTAATGTTTTAAATCCAACGAATATTGGATTTAAACGGCTTCCAGATGTCATGCCTCATGCAAGACTTTAAACTAAAATGTAACCATTAGGTCAAGATTGAGAGCAGAAATTTGAAAATAAATTTGGCTTTCAGACGAATTAGTGACAGTTTAAGGTAAGATAACATAGACTCCATTGATCTCATAGAGGAGAAATTCACTTGTCACATCAGCTCAATAGTCAAAAGAAGTTGCCAAAAGGAGCAAAAGGTTGATATAAACATATATACATATTTAACAGGGTTATTGCACAGGTTATTGCATGGGGCATTATTTTAATATTTAATGTTTCATGCTGAAAAAAACCCTTATGTGCTAAAGGATTTTGTGTGTCAACTTGTGAAACAAACACATTAAAAAAATACTTTTTCAACCATAAATATTCTATTGCTTTCATTATAAAACCTAAAGAGCTACTCTGACCTCTAACATAAGGCCTGTTAGGTAAAGCATTAAGTCAAGTCAGATTTCATAAACATTTTAAGCTTTATACCAACAAAATAACAGTGGAAGTGGTTTAAGTGTTTGTAATGTCCGGGTTTGAATCTGGGTTATCCCAGGAATTGCATCCGGCCCTATAAACTTTGCCAAGTCTTTGACCAAGTTATAATGATTTGCTGTGGCGACTGCTGAATATTGGAACAGCAGAAAGGACACAAAAAAACAGCCCGTCACCTGAACTATTAGTCAATTATACCGATAATACCACTTGATAAACTGAATGAGGGATTATAATGAAACCACTAGCATCAACACAAACACCTACTCCATCACCTCACAAACTCGCCATGAAACAAGGATAACAAAAACATCTGCACAAAACATAACCCACAAAATGGTTCTAAGACTTGAGTACAAAACTGTATTCTAACAAGACATTTAAAAAAAAAATACTATATTTCTAAAATAAAACAAACAAACCCTAAAATGCACAGTCTTCTTTTCCCTTCTTAGTCACTAAGTGGGCTCTTCTAGAACCTGGGGAAAGGCCTTATTTCCCAGGGGAATCCTTTAGCCTGAACACACTACAGAGGGTGAGACAAAGGTAAGTCTTCTGCACCTTGAATAACACAATAAATAAACTTTAATTCAATAACCTTTTTCAACAAATATCAATGACAAGTTAAATCCTTACACGTTATCCGCTTAATTGTAGCTTTATTCATATAAGAGAGCTTCTTTAAGAGCAAAAGTAAAATACTTCAATCTATTTCCCATCTTGTGGTTATTTCATTTAATATATTTTAAATAAATAATTTTTTTGAATCTGTCTCTATGTAACTTGATGATCTTTATCACACTAAAAATCCCGCACAACATTCTAGCTGCTGCCTGCTTTGCTCAAAAGCTTTCAAAGGTCTCTGTTTAGGACCGACGCTTGAACTTGGGGTCATCGGGTCACAAACCATCCTTCATCCTAAATGCACCAAATGTGCAAATGTGTTCCAGCCCGACCCCGTCTGATCCCAATAACTGCACCGGGGTGGGCGCAGTGTTGGCTTTCAAGCTCATAAAACTCTGCCTAATTCTAACAGTTGGGTGTGATGTGTGTGTGCTGTGTGCATGTGTGTGCGTGTGCGTCATTTCAAAGGGAGACGTGGAAAAAAACGAGGCTTAGTAGCTGAACCCCACCAGCTGGGTGTCAAATGGATTGTTTGACTCGTCTGACCCCCAAACAAAAGATTTATGACAGTCATTCCCAACAGGTCCAACATCAATGTTCAAGGTTAAAGCCACAGAAAAGTGGATTAACCAGATCCAAAAATGTTATCCCTGTGGTTTTCAATAAGGTTTACTTGATACAGAAACATAGTTGGACTTTTCTCTGACCTTCCTCTATTTTCTACATGTCCTTTAGCTTCAGTCATACATATGTTTCTAATCTTAAAGCAAACATAATATAATGACTAGTTTTAAATAATTTCCCTTTCTAAATGAAAGAATTGTCCAAACCAGCCATGCACGGTGTGAACATATCAGGAAAGCCATTAATTTCATGTCACAACATAATAAGAATATATCAATTGCTGCGATAGACTGGTGATCTATCCAGTGTGTACCCTGGATTTTGCCCATTGACTGCTGGAGATAGGCACCAGCACCTCTCGCAACCCCACTTGGGATAAGCGTGTTAGAAAATGGATGGATATATATTGATTGATAGACACATGGCGCAATAGAAAAAAAAAGGGCGATAGAGTTTTGATATAGAATTTTAATTTTTTTTAATAGAGTTTCTATTCCTTATCATTGTAGCCTATCATATAGGTTGATTCTACAGTCACCACTTCCCACCAACCAATCGCAATCGCGGGCCCACCTTCACAAAGCGCTAACCTCTCAAACTGCAACACAGAGCATGTGAAGTTGTCACAGCAGGAGAAGCGGAGAAAAGCGGCCCAAAGAAGGGTTTTAGTAGTTCACCAGTTTGGCAATATTTCAGTTATAGCAAGTCAGACAGAAACCAAGCCACAGTGATTTTTAGAATTTGCTGGGAACCATTAAAAACAAAGTCTGGTAACACAACCAACTTGTTTTATCATCTAATCCACTCAAACCTGCAGGCAGGGGCGGATTAACCATTAGGCAATAATAGGCAGTTGCTTGGGGCCCCAAG
>NW_015151950.1:30087-31667 GCF_000732505.1 Cyprinodon variegatus | reverse complement strand
AAACAATCCACCGGACTTTGTTATCGAGTTTGAAGACGTTTTGTTTCCCATCCAGGAAGCTTTTTCCAATCAAAATGTCAGAAAGCAGCATATCATCCCCACTTCTGTAGAAATCCAAGAATAGATGAGAAACAAAGTCATTAGTTGGTAATAAATCTATTTCTAAGGTCATGGAATCTAAATAACTGCAGTTAGAACCATTATTTACAAATCTTTCCAGGACAGCACATCACTCTAACAGCACTCACATGACTCATATAACACAATCCAGAACAACATCCAAAGCCCTGCAGGCCTCACTTGTCTCGGTTAAGGTCAGGGGTCACAATAACATGAAGAGACTGGGGGCGTTATAGGAGCACTAAAATCACTGCTGATGCAAAGAAACAAGTAGCCCCCTCTCGTATTTCCTAAAAACATCTTAGTGGTCCTGATTTCATCTAAAAAAAAAAAAAAAATCTCTCTTCGGAACGATGACATATACATTGTTGGTCATGGGATGGCCCGGCACTGCTTTGCTGTCCCGAACTTGGATAAATTAAGGCAGCTAAAAGAAAAATCTACTTTGGTCTGTCTGGTTGGACAACATTATTTTCTGCTGTTTCAGTTCAGCATGTTTCACCATGAGAGGACTGGGAGCAAAGAAAAAAAGCAGTATATCAATAAGATACAGTGCTTTGACAGATGAATGGTTGGTTGGATGGATTTATTTTCTACAAAGGGCTTTTAAATGGCTTTTGATGCTATTTAAAATAAATCTTAAACAAATATTGAAAAACAAACTCCAGGTTTCCCAGAGGAAATCTGTCCATCTCTGTCCACTTCACCAGTCAGTGGGTCATTTACTTTACAAATGAATGCAAACATCAAAGTTGAAGGAATTTGTATTTCCTAATTTGTTTTTTTTTTTGTTGTTGTTGTAATTATTGCGCTTCTGGTTTAAGGATAAAGCCAACATGAAAAAGATGAGACAACTTATTTAGACCTTCCTCACACAGACAATAACAGTCCTGTGAAAAAAAAACACTATTAAGAACACAGACACACTCTCCTCATATAATTACTCGTCACTTTCTGCTGAGTAGGCAAAACATCCATCCTGTGATGGAGGTGATGAGCTGGGCAGGGGTGGGGTGCTATTACAAGTATGAACACATCAGGTTTCTGGTAACAGTGATGACAAGATCTGCACTGCGCTTTAGAGGATCTGACAGTGGTATTCAGATTGCAAACAAAAACATGCCCCTGCATGGTGGGATGCATCTTAGAGTGTCTTCAGTCAACACTGAACCCAATGATGCCCATAACCCCGCCCCCCACAGATCTCCACAAAGCTCACAGATAACTTAAATCTCTTTACGTGCCAATTTCCTCAAACCAATTTTGTGAGCAAGAGAGCACACCAGATAATCCAGTGATCAAACAATAATAGCCAGATAATAGCCAAAAACATAAGCTGGTCTGTGATAAATACAAAACTGAATTTGCTGATTGAAGGAACCTAAATAAAAATTGCCTAATGTGTTTGTCTGCAATGTTGCTTCCTCGATGGGAAACTGGGTAATGTTTCCATCAATATT
>NW_015151950.1:27236-28813 GCF_000732505.1 Cyprinodon variegatus | reverse complement strand
GCCGATTCATCGATTAATCGAAAAAATAATCGGCCGATTCATCGATTTTTAAAATAATCGTTAGTTGCAGCCCTAAAAACAACTCTGTCCTTTGAGATTCCTCATGTACGAAATGGGGAGAGAAATATATGTTTGAAAGGCTGTCTGACAGGCATATCAGATCATAGAGCAGGGCTCGGCAACCCGTGGCTCCTGAGCCGCATGCGGCTCTTTAGCGCCCCCCCTTGTGGCTCCCTGGAGCTTTTTCAAAAATTTAAGACAATATTTTTTATTTTTTTGTTTATTTTAACATGCAGCAGGTCAAACATACATGCATTATGATTTCCAATGCTGTAAACATTTGTATAAAAAATAAATTGCAAACATTTCCTTCAATGAAAATTTGCGTCATAGCAACAGAGATCAGTGGTCATAGCCTGCAACGCATGTTTCAGGTGTGTCTGGAACCATTGATCCCAAAAGGGAAAAAAAGGAAGATAGCTGATGAGAACAGATGATTCAAAGAAGAATGGACCGAATCATTTGCTTTCATTATCAATGCGGAAGGATTGCTTTCATTTTTGATTTGGAGTGAGAGGTTGTCAAAAAATAAAAAGAGCAATTTGGAAAGGCATTTCCAGGGAAGACAAGCTAAAAATGCAGCCAATCACAAAGATGGGAGTGTGATTGCAGAATCATCTGGATAAATTAGAGGAGTGGAAAGATTGCATCTTCCAACTCCACTACTGCTGCTAGTTTTGATGCAAGCATGGAAATTGAACAGATAGCACTCTTATGCAGAGATGTGAATTTTCTTCCATTTCTTTCCCCCAAAATAAAAATAATACCAAGGAACGGTGGAGGATGTAAGATTTTGGGGTAGAGAGCTCTACTCCGATGGATGTCAATTCCTGCTTGGTTCCTAATGACTCAGTCAACTCCTCTCAACAGAAACAAGTCTGCCATAAAAAGATTCCTTTATCGTGTTTCTATAAGTTCATCAACGCAACAAAAACTAAACAATGCGGCGAAGGGCAGCGAAGCGGCGCTCAGTGAATTCCAAGCGAAGCGCATTCACTGCTCCTCCCTCACCTCATGCTACTATGTGACATTTGCTCCAGGATGAGTATGTAATCATAAGCCCACGTAGTTCTTTTTTTAATAAAGGGCTAATACACTTAAAGCCTGTGTTGCCATAAGAGGGTAAGACTTTTGCATTTTTGCAGTTTTTTTGTCCAAAATGGCTCTTTGAGCAGTTTGGGTTGCCGATCCCTGTTATAGAGGCCATAGGATTATCTAATATTATGATGCATAATGACAAATTATTAAGTTTCCTGTGAGATTGTTTTTAAAGATGTTTAGAGTTGAGACATGATTTGGAGGTGTTTGGACTTTAATTTTCTGTTGTGTGTCTGTTTTGACTATTTAAATTTAGTTTTTCTGGGGCTTTTTCCTTCTAAGCTGAATTCCCTGAGCTTATTGTCATTTGGTGTTAATCATGTTAATTATTTTCTTTATTGCATGTATTGCCCCATCCATCCATCCATCCATCCATCCATCCATCCATCCATCCATCCATCCATCCATCCATCCATCCA
>NW_015151950.1:14403-25694 GCF_000732505.1 Cyprinodon variegatus | reverse complement strand
GACCGACGGAGACCAGAATCTCACGATTCTTTATAGGCATAGACAAACTCATGAAACTATACTGATACATTATTTCTTAACATGTAATAAGTTTGACATACAAATGTACTCACCTCCATCTGTTTTGGGTTTTATAATGAAGAATTTCAGTCTTTCTCTATATTTGCGTTACTCTGTTATTGTGTAGTTTGTTTTCAAGCATTTGTAGTTTGAATTAGACAAGCATTTTCCGTCTGTAACATAATGAAGGCTAAAGGCTGTCCGGATTCAGCATAGCAGTATGGAGTTCCTTTCCTACCCTTAATGGTGTTCTTATTGTTATTTCTGAACAAACTTCTGAACAGTGAAGGAAAAGGAGCTGCGTCTGATTTGCTCTATTCAGATGAAGCCTATGTTCTCTGTTGGTTCCTCACCTTTCTGTCTTCGCCAACACTGCTTAGTACATAGTGAAAGCCTAGTGTTTCTTAGCTCTAAGTCTCTTTACCAAATGCAGTGAAGTTAGTTTTAGTTTTCTTTTAAATCCTCCAGTTTCATCACTGTCTGCATGCTGGTCCAAATCACAAAACTTAACAGGCTTTATGTTTTTTTTATAAATCAATTAACCCCTCCAACTCTAACCTTTGTTTAATATGATTTATTGCTATCTTTAAATAAATGTTATTCGTTCATGTTTTTAACCCCTAACCCCTAGCTTCCTATGTCTTATCCTGTCTCCATGAGCAATAATATCTGTGGTTTCTACAAGGCAGTCAAAATTGCCTGTATTTCAAAGTGCAATTTGAGATACAGGTTAAGCAAGATTAATGGGCTCATAGGTCAGCGACCTTTGGTTTCTCAGAGGTTGGGCTGGATTTATTGCTCTTACAAGTCTAAATACAGTTAAAGGATCAATACATTTCAGTAGAAAAAAAATTATTTAAAGATCCAAAGAAACACATCAATTTTTGTAGTTATGCATCTCATTTAGGTAAAAAATGAATTCAAAGTTAGTTGAAACAGTTCTAGTTAAACCTATAGTTAAAGAGGTGAAGCATCACGTTCACTCAACATGTGTTTTGGATATTTTTGACTGCAGCACATGTAGGGAGGAAATGTTGAAGGAAATTAGAGGCAACACAAAGGAAATTAAAAAAGACAAAATATTTCACGCAGTGACGAGATCGCTTACATCACCTGAGGCCCTGTTTCTGCTTGTTGATGAAAGTTGGAAAAAACAATAAGACAAGAGGAGCTGCAAGCCTTTTTAATTACCGTAATATCTAACCGTCTCTGTCTCCTAATGGACAAGCTGGAGCTGTCAGGAGTGGACCAGCAGAAGTCCAACTGGATTCTGGACTACCTTACTGTCCATCCACAGTATGTGAGGGCAGAGGGCTGTGTCTCAGATAGGTGGGTCCCACAGGGAACACAGTTCCTCCTCACCCTCTACACTGCAGACTTCTCCATCAACTCTCCATGCTGACGCCTCCAGAAGTTCTCTGATGACTCTGCCATAGTTGGCCTCATCACAGGTGGGGACAGCTCAGAGTACAGACATTTTACCCAGGACTTCGTGGTCTGATGTAAGCAGAGGAACCACCTGACTAATGCATGGAAAACGAAGGAACTGTGGTGGCCTTTTGCAGAAGCAAATCCACCCCACTGACACCGGTGAACATCCAGGGC
Source organism: Cyprinodon variegatus (assembly GCF_000732505.1). Lineage (NCBI taxonomy): Eukaryota > Metazoa > Chordata > Actinopteri > Cyprinodontiformes > Cyprinodontidae > Cyprinodon > Cyprinodon variegatus. The sequence goes on along the minus strand of NW_015151950.1, from coordinate 24,029 downwards.
ATGGACATTGAGATACTGGACTCTTTTAAGTACCTAGGTGATCACCTGAACAACAAACTGGGCTGGACTCACAACAATGAGGCTCTGTATAATAAAGGTCAGAGCAGACTCCTTCTGCTGTGGAGACTGAGGTCTTTTGGAGTGCAGGGCCGCTCCTAAAGAGGCATCAGCCATCTTCTATGGAGCTGTCTATTGTAGCAGAGGTTTATCTGTACAGTAGCTGAGAGAAAGCGGCTAGATAAGCTTATAAGGAAGGTCAGCTCTGTGATTGGATGCCTCCTTGAGTCAGTGCAGGAGGTGGGAAACAAAAGGATCCTGAGTAAATGAACATCTCTGTTGGATAATGTCTCCCACCGCATAGATGAATCTGTTGCAGAACTCGAAAGCTCCTTCAGTGACACCCTAAATGTACCAGAGAGCGTTATCACAGATCCTTCCTCCCAGCAGCTGGAAGACTCTTTAACCATCACTGTTCCCAACAATCTTAATACGTTGTTACATTCCTGCTGATGTTGCACAGTTTCTGTCTTAGTCAGTTATTTAACAAGCTGCTGTCATTTTTGCAAATCTCTGATGTTGCTGCTTTTTTTGAAATGTCCATTACTATAAAAATGTTCATTGCTGTATATTGGTATTGATATTGTTAAAACACTTTACAGTACAATATTTTATTGTTTATCTTTTAACTCTTCACTGTTATGTTATTATCATACATTTTGTCTAAGGTCCACATTTGCGTGACCAATGTTTTTCATCTTTTTGCTGCTGTAAACACCAGAATTTCCCCATTGTGGGACAATAGAGGGATTCTCTAATATATTCTAACCCCATATCAAGGGATCTGAGGGATAGGAAGCAACTCATCACTGAGTGTTTACTTCTGCAGTAAGATAAGGTGACGCTTCTTAAGGGTGTGCTCTACTTTAAAGATTCAGGACAAAGAATCAGCTTATTGTAAAAAAAGATTTACTGTGCTAGATATAAGAGAGCGTTAAAATATTTTTTATCAACAAATACATCGTTATCTTCCCTCTTAGTCTGCTGATCCAACATATTGGAAGAGCCAGAAACAGCTGGTAGGGGACGGTTGATTCAAACTGCCAAGACGTCTGCTTAAAGCTCTTATCTTTGCAGGAAAACCTCAGAAAGCTCTCATCTGCTGTTTGCCTTCCTCTGTGATGATGTCAGAAAAGCCTCAGGAAACACAGGTCACCAAGCCTGGTCTTTAATCACGCTTCTCTGTGTTTGATTGTCTTATAACTTTAGCAGATGAATACATAAAGTGGAAAACTTGGAAAAAAAGGTCCAAGTTCAGGAAGGACAGCAGTTATTTTGAATCGCACGAAACTCGTGCAAAGCCAGCTATAAAAAGGCACGAGTGTCTTTAAGCATAACATTTAGCAAAATCAAAATTTTCATTAAAAAAAACATAAATGCACATTAATATTAACAAGCACATTCTTGCACTTCAAAACTTTGCTTCACTGCCTACATAAAATATTTCTATTTTCACCATGGCTAACATGGAACCACACTGTAGCTTATTGGAGTCATGATTGCGATGTGGAAGAAAATTCATATATAGTTTTCTATTTTTCAGTTTAAAATCTAAAAAGTGACATTGTATTCAATGATTTTACCATTTTACTCCTTAATAAAATCCTGTCCATCAACTACCCTTTAAGATCTGCTTAATAGTAAATTGAGTCCACTCCTGTATAATTTAATCTCAGTAAACCTGCAGCTTTTTTGTTTCTAATCAGTAACTATTATTGAACTAACAGCATCATGAAGGCCAAGGAACCCAGCAGATACTGTAGGTCAGTGTGGAAGGTGTAAAGTTTAAAGTAGGGTTGATTTAAAAAACAATATCGCAAGGTTTGAAGATAGGGCTTTGGTTAATCCACAATCTGAACATGGAGATGGACCAACTGCAGACCTACCAAGGCATGGATGCCCACTTAAATGGAAAGGCTGAATAAGCACTCGAGGGGAATGGTAATTGGAGGAGCTGCAGAAACCCAAGGCTCAGGTAATGGAATCTGCTGAAAAGAAAACTTTTAGGTTTGCAGAAGACTGGCTAAATGAAAGCCATTAGAACTCCTGCAACAAGTTACAAACTAGAAACATGCTATAAAAACATGTAGCCAAACCTGCAGTGAAGAGAGGCAGGTCACACACAAATGCAACCCTTTTGAATGTTTTTAATGTTACAAAATGTAGTAAAAGGGGATGGGTTAAATGCAAAGAGTTCAATAAAAGCTGGGACAAAAACAGAAAAACTCAAGGGGTGAGAATAGTTTAACAAGCATTGCATTGCTGCCAAAGACAACAGGCAACATTGATCCTTACAATCATTTTCAAACAGCGGGTAATGAATCAAAGCATATGAGGTGACAGAGCCTTTTGTTATGACGCCGCATATTAGCAAAGGAAAAAGAACAAAACTACATCAGCACAGAGGCTGAAATGTGCAAAAGTATGCTTTTCCCCAGATCTGTAAGCTATGCATACATGATAATCCCTATAATAAACCTCTATACACAACATGGATTCCACCTTTACTGTGAAGAAGTTCTTTGTTACAGTCAACTCAAACGTTTGGATTTGATGCATTCTGCCTCTGCATCCATTCCAAAGAGTTCAGTTCAAGGGTGTTGATCCAATCCTTTTTTTCATTCAAAGCAAGTAGAGTACAGACATAGTTATGTCTGACTGATTCTTTGGTTAAAATAAGGTCACTTGCAACAGATCTAACAGTGCTAGGAGTGCTTGTCACTAAAAAGCTTTGCTAAAAATACAGAATTTTTTGTGTGCAATAAAATACTGAAATGGTAAGGAATAAATAGCATTATCATTAATGTATGGTGGCCTAGGGATGCACATACTGTGTGAAAACATTTTTTCATAGTGAATTCCTTCAAACGAGACTAACATACCAACACAAAAGCACTTGCAAAGAAAAAATAACATAAAGGAAAAAAGGTGCACTCCTAGTGGAACGCCCTGCAAACACAAAACTCCCTGCAAGTATATGAATGAATCTTCATCAATGGGATGTCATCCCATTGATGTTTTTGCAACAGATCCGGTCCATAGACATTAATTCATAGTAATGTCTATTGTCTGGTCCTATACAAGTTGGTGATTCTCTCCTCCTAGTGGTCTGGAGCACCTCCAGAGAAAGAATGCAACTTTTCTTAAATCGCAGTTGTTTTTCCTATGACATATTTTTTTCCTTTCCATGTGTTGCTTATTTTTTGTGTTTGTTAGTCTTTAAATTAATTCATATAAACTGTTTTTGATTACTTATTGGTAAGATCTTCTTACAACACAAACAGTTATCCGCTGATATTAGTCTAAATTGATTTTTAAAGATCCAATCTGTTACAATTACCTTCCCAAGTGAAATGTGCAGCAGAGGGAACCAGCTAAACATGTCCAGTCAAAGATCAGCTTTTATCTCCAGATTCCTGTACTTCCTATTCACTAGAAAATGAATCTATGATGCATTAAGGTAAGGATGCAAAAATTCCTGACTGCAGGAAAAGATATTTAACCTTGCAACAAAAACTCTAAAATTCAAATTAAACCTTTAAAAAAAAAATATCCTCTTGCACTGACTGTGTTCTGCATTCAAACTAAGAGAAAATGTAGAAATGGTCAGAGGTAAAACTTTGAAAGTCTTGAGAACTGTTGACTGAGGTCACGTTAAAAGATCAAATCAAAATCTGACTGCACAGAAGGAAACGCGATGACTCCAGAGTTTTGCACAGTGCTGCAATGGGAAAAGCATAATTTTATTGCATATGCATACTAAGTTTTTTTCCCACATATTTAAAAATCAGATATTAGGATCAAACGGTGCCATGTTGACAATCAGGATGACAATCAGTCTCCCATCCTGAGAGATTTTATTCAGTCTGCAGACCAAACCTAAACTTACAATGTTCAGGTGGGATCAGACACAGTCACCTTGTGCTGAAATAACCAAAATGGATCTGCGTTCATTAGCCACTTACAACCTTGCGCAGCTGTGACCTAGATCCCCTCGTCTGGAGCCCGGGTCGGTGCCGACGTCACCTCTGCTCTCACGGTGCCTCCACCAATCACTCTGCACAGAGGCATCAGCACCATGGGACACAACAGAAAAAACCACGGGAATCGGGCTTTATTGACAGAAGGGAAATCCAAACAGCTCGCTGTTCCACCCACCCCCTCTGCTGCAGTAAAAACAGAATCCCACTGCCCTGAATGCCACAGCCTCTCAGCCTGTCCGGGCCTGCGTGCTCAAACTTACTCTACAAACACAACTGACAGATTAAACCTCTGCAGGTAAAAGTGACAGACTAAACTCAGACATTACAGGTGCAACATAATGTTCAGATTTAAAGATTTACATATGATATGAAGATTAATCAGGGATGGACAAGTTACCAACAGTATCCAGGTGGGTTGATGTGTTAAAATGGGCAAGATGGATCTACGCTTTCATGATGCATCTGCAGCATGACGTTTAGACCAGTAGTAACCAATTAAAAATCATCAGGGTCTGAATAAAGAAAACCATCAACCAGTTAAGATCTGGAGACATTTTTAATTATAATCTGTTACTTTAAACAGAATTTAACACTGAAATAAAATGAGGTCTTTATGCATCCATTTTATAAATTGAATTTTTTTAATAAAAATATATTTTAAAAAAATAGAAAATGTTTCTATTTTAAAAGGTGTTTATTGAAATAGAGAACAACAATCATTCAGTTTGGTATATAGACAATTCCCTTATTCACATTTTTTATAAAACACCAGAACTGACTGTTTATTTTTGTATTTTTTATGGCTTAATGAGAGCAGTGGACTTTATGCTGCCCTACAAGGCTTTAAACCTGGGTTTGAATGGAGAAAAAGCCATTATAAAGCACATATCAAGGTGCTCATTTGAGCCTTAATCCATATTCTTCACAGCAGCAGGTTGAACCAAACACACTTAAAATGTTTAGGGTCATCTTTGAGCACGCAATTTCACTTTTCTTTCACCAGTTCATCACAGTTCTTCCAGCAGTCCACACTTTCTCTGCTCTCTTTTTCTCATGGTCTTCTCCTTCTTTCCCATCGCCCGGCTTGCCACAGGTTTGCCTGCTGTGTCTAAAAGTAGCAGTAGCAGCAACCCAGACTGACAGCAGCTCATTGGCTAATTTGTATCACGTGTAGCCTGGTCCTGGACGCTCTGGAGGGCTTTAACATATTAACAAGAGAAGCGGAGCAAGGGAAGTTAGACACTGCCGTCGGACAGCATGCGGCAATATATAAATGTTCTAAATCAGGTTGGGTCCAGATCCAGGACATCTGATTTAGACTAATCGGACTAGTTAGCATTTTTTTTTTTATCTGATATTTTCCATATTTAATGATCCTGTGTGAATCGTCTCCTCAGGTCCTGTTCTTAACAGGTAGGAGTGGTACCCAGTGAGGTCGTCTGCTGCCGAAGCTCATCTGCTCTAAGGCTGGCCTTGCTGATATTTAGAGATGGTGTTCTATATATCTTGGTTTTCAGTGAGAATTTATTTAAGCTGCTTTTGTTATTTCTAACATATCATTAAGGTGCCGCTATTCTACCCAAATCTTTGACATCTACACCGCACTTCTGTTTAGATTTTAAAGGTAACTCATCTTTTTCAGAAAATACCATCAGAAAATCTTGGTAGATCATCAGTTTCTAAAACACTTGGACCAGCTTGTTTGGCATCAACGGCCATTCCAGGTTTAAAGTCACTTAAAATGCCTGCTCTTCCTCATTTTGACGTTTAAATTAAACTTTAGCATGTCGTCATTGTCCATCAGTAATATGGTTATGGTGGTTTATGATAGACTTTTAACTAATCTTAGATGTGTAATTAATGAACTCAGAAAGGCAAATATCGTTATATGGTTCCGGCATCAGAAAGGTGATGCCTGAGCTTTATGGCTTGTCTATGATAAGACTGTTTATTTTAAACATCCCATTGCCAGTAATAAATTTCATAATTCAAATATATTCAAATATAAGTTTTTAAAATGTTTTTCTTGATATTTACTAACAATTTTTCTGTCTCAGCATCATCTGTGTTAGGAGCTTTATTTAAATCTTTGCAGGCTAAAAACCTGCAAGGGGATGTTTCTTTCATTAATGGAATTGATCTAGACGACAATATTTTTATTTTACAAAGTAAAAAAATTTAAAATAAATTGCAAAAATGCGGATATAATTGGTTGATTTTTACCCGAAATAGAAACAAATAATAGAATTGAAAAAAGCATTATTAAAAGTACGCAAAAGTATGTAGGGCTGAATGATATCACCAAAAGTTATATTACAAAATATTAAATAAAGGTTCAAAATCATGATTTTTATGCATTTTCAAAGTCACCTATAGGCAAAAATATGAGTAAATAATACCTTAAGCACTATGTGAGTATTAATTTTTTATCAAATCTACCTCTTTTGTTCCAAACCTGCAGAAAACTTGGTTTCAAAGCTAAGCCGCTTTTCCCTAGGCTGAACTTCCGAAGGCTGAACAAAGTCCAAGACCTCTTACAGCCAAAATACAGATTTTCACAACTTAGACATCAGCTAAGAATGAGAGGTTGGTACCCCGTGCAGATTAGCTGCAAAAAGAACCACTTTGTCTAAACTGCCTCATCACCCCTCTCTGATGGGTGAAAGTGGGCATTTATTTACAGTGCATATGCTCAAAGGTGAAGTTCCTGTGTCTGGACATGTAGTTTTGTGAAACATTGAGCATCTGTAGCTGAGATGTAACAGTGTTTCTACTGAGCCTCATGCTCTGAGAAAGGGTTGATTTCTTACCAGAGAAAAGGTAGTTCCTGTACTTTTAAGGAGGAAAAATAATCAAAGGATTTTCAACTAGAATACTGTGTATGCTTTTTATTAGAGTAAAATATCCCGGTGTTATGTCAGACCTTGATATTAATCAGGACCGCGTAGTTATTCCTGTGAACAGAAATAAAATTACACGCCCAGTAGTTAAAAGTCGTTTATAAAAGTACATTATTAGGCCATTATTGGTGTTAAAAAATATGTAATAAATCTATATATTATATAAAGTGTTTAAAAATAACTATAATATGAATACCTGCTCAGGCTTGTGACACAGCCCCTCATCTCAGCTGTTGTAAACAAATAGACAAATGTTTTTAAATCAAAAGGGAAGATAGACTAAATAATGTGGACAAAGGATGAAATGTTTGTGGGTGGATTACTAAAAAGCCCTAAAAGGACTGTTTCATAGTCCTACTTCCAGTGGAGACACCAGTTAGCTGCATCTCCTCACCCCAACTCTGGCTCAGTCTGCCCGACGGGCTCCACGGTCTAATGATGTCCTCTTCTGCTCTCATCCTGAGCTAACATAGGCAAACCACCACATCTTGTCTGCTTGAAATGTGCAATAGTGGATCCTTCTGCTAGCCATTGATAAGTTGTTTAACTTATTTTTGTTTGAAGGAACTGTCTGCTAAATGCATGGGGCAAAAATGAATAAATAACAAAAAATAGTTGATATCAAGGTCTGACATAGCACCGGGATGTTTTAAAATTGTTGAGAAAGTGTGACAAAACACATGCATAGTTGTTCTAGCTTAAAAAATATATATTTTTTGTGCCTCTGTCCCTTACTGGAACTACTTTTTCTCCGGTATATAACTGGCTGTTTCCCAGAGCAGGAGGCTCACTGACGATAGTGGCTAGGTAGGAGGGCTTGGGGTGCACGAGAGCTGCGCCCTGAGGTGACAGGAACTGTCATCACTGTTGTAGTGCAGCTGTTTGAAAGGTCGAGCTGCTAAAGTCAAATCCCTGAAATTATTTGGGACCGATCATCCGAACACTAAAATTAGCAGCAGTCTAAAGTCAGATGGAGACTTTACACTCGTTTTTTCCCAGGACCTGGTTTAACTACCAGGCTTGGCTAACTGCATGCAGCGAGGCTAACGCTTTATACTGATTTTCCTGCCTCCTTTTTCAAACGTCAGGATCTGAGCCAGCATGGATAAAGACAGGTAGGACTGATTTAAAGCACTTTTTAGTACAGGCAAAGAATAATGAACAATCTGGGATTCACATGGAAAATAATATAATATAGTGTGCTTTTTCTAGGTGTTATTTTGCATAGTTGCTCATGAATAAAGACATTTTCAGAAAATAAATAGTTTTTAAATATTAAAAAAATATAAAGTGACTAATAGCTTCACCATTATTAAACTGGTACATTACTTTTTTTTTGGTTTGTGACACCATATTGGACCATGCAAAACAAAGATTTGCCTTCACAAAGCCTCAAAAGGGCAACATTTATGTACAAAAAGTAAACCTGTGCAGTCAATTATGCTTTGTTTTAATTGTTTTTATAATATTTTTTGTTGTTGGCATTCATATAAGTATACTGGTGTGATAACTTAGTATTCGTTTGATTGGTTTTTGGTATATACCTATAATAAACTGGAGAAAACTACACCTTCCACCACTGATTACAGTCTATACATACATAGTCTCTGTACACATGTAAATGAATATTTATATCCTGTATAGCATCTCTGGACAGATGAAAACTAAGTTTCGTTGCTTTGTACTTGTGACAGTGTAATGACGATAAAGTTGAATTGTATTGTATTGTGTTCTATGCTATTCTAAGGTACTGCTTCGTCATGACGATTTATCAGAGACGCATAAATCAGGCAAAATACCAGTTTGTGCAGGATTTTGATCAGGGAGTAGCATTATAAAACAGTTAAATGCTCAATGTTGATTTTGCCTGATATATGCTCTATAACTACAGTTGATAAGATATAATTTTGATATCAATATCCAAATAAAACTAAAATAAAAGCATTAAAAAGAGTGCCATGAATGCGGACAACAGAATCTTGCCAAAGTTTATGACAAATATTTTAGCCATAGTAATAAAACATCTAGAATATAACACTGAAGAAATATTTGTTTTAAAAAAATCCCACTTAAATTTTCATAAAATCTGGAGCAGTTAGTGAAAAATGCTGTAACAGCTAATATATATTGAAATACCAGAAATGTGTTAAAAATTTATATCACATTATTAAATAAAATTATTTTGGGATATAGTATATTGATGTTGAATTATTTTTCACTCCTACTGAGAACCAATGCAAAGTACATAATACCCTTTCCATCATGAGACGTTAATGAGGCAGATGTTTTTTATAGTGAGTGAACTTCTAGTCCTGAGAGTTGATGCGTTACGAGCAGAAAAATGGGCAGCTTGAGTACTTATGGCGGTTTGACAGGCCTCAGACTCCTAAGATCTAGATAAGTGCTTCAGAAAATCTACAGAACTGCAGCTATTCTAGGATAGTTCCAGTCTACAATGGTTGGTATCCATCAGAAGTACCGTATTTTCCGGACTATAGAGTACATCGCAATATAAACCGTGGCCACTGAATCTTTTGATAAAAACTGGAAACATACATATATAACATGCACCAGGCCCGCCAAACTATATGTGTATATATTTTATCTCTTTTTTATTTTTATTTTTATCTTTATTATCTTGTTTAGTTGGATATGTGTGTGTGTATATATATATATATATATATAT
>NW_015151950.1:0-13533 GCF_000732505.1 Cyprinodon variegatus | reverse complement strand
TTTCCTTAGATAGAAAACTTTGAATCAATTTGACTGTATGATCTGTAAAGTGCCTTGAGATGACATGTTTTGTGAATTGGCGATATATTAATAAACTGAATTGAATTGAATTAATTCATTTCCAACTTTAACTTCCCATTCTGGTGATTAGGAAAAACCTACAGAAAAGCCGCACCTTCTTATAAGCTGCATGGTTCAAAGCGTGGGAAAAAAGTAATGGCTTATAGTCCGGAAAATACGGTATTATAAAGAGGTAGCAGAGGGGCTGCAGGGACAGGGTCGTGGTTGGCTCTGATTTATTCACACATGAGGAGTGAAACGTGGTCAGAACCAACAGATGAACTTCTCTAGCTCAAAATTCTGATGAGGTTACCACTGGTTTTAATAGAAAGGTGTCAAAACATACAGTATATCTGTTTGTGGCACAGAGAATTGTATATCTGGAAACCAGCCAGTGAGGCCATGCTGACCCCTGTCCATTGCCAAAAGCTTTAACAATGAGCATCAGAACTGGATCACAGAGCGCTAGAAGAATGTCTCCTGACTTTGATGAATGGTGTTTTCTTTGACATCACATGGATGAATGGCTGAATGTGTGTGCCTGGGCTAGCTGAGGAACACATCGCCTCGCCATGCGTTATGGGGATGCGAGTAAGGCTCTGCTAAACCTTGGGCCCTACCACCTATGTTGGTGTTACCTGGACATGTACCACCCAGTTGGAACTAAGCACGATTGAATGTCATGTCCAGCCTTTCATGGCGACTATTTTAGGGTTTTAGCTCCCTGCCTGCAAGAACAGAGTATTAAAAGATGGCTCAGAAATCACAATGGAGCCCCATATCAGGCAGTTGCAGCTGTTGCACACGGACACCTGTATTCATTTTGGGCTGTAGCCTCATCATTAATTGAACATTAAAAGAGCTAAAATAAGTGATTTCTTCAAAAGCTGATTCTGCCCTGGGCGGTGGGCTTTATCAGGGCCACTCTGTCCACGGGCATCAGACCAATAAACACCAAACGGCATCTCCATGCCAGCACATCTTACCAATAAACTCTTGTGATCATGAAAGTTAGATGCTGCCAGACTTGTCCAGGCATGACTTCACCTGCATATAAATCTAGTGAAAGCACCAAATAAATGCTTCAGGTAACGGTTCCTTCTCTGTCCCTGTTTATCTCTCACCTCGGATCATTTGATGCTTGTTCTTTCCTGGCTGACAGATGTTCCAACCTTAAGGAATTTATGGTTCTCCCTGTCAGGATCTTTGCAGCTTTTCTATAGACCGCACCCTCTACTAAGCATGATTTACAGATACCTCCAGAAAAACCACACATCCTAAAATAGGTCAAACATTTCTCTGCAACTTGACAACTATTCTCAGTAACAACTTTATTCTTCTGAGTCACTGTGCATCGCAAACTGCTCCCTCCTCTTGATAAACTGTTTTTGTCTGTGTACCTGTAAACAGAACATTCCTCTGAAGGAGGCCTGCATGCCAAACAATCCACTCTCTGTAAACGGGCTTAAATATTTACCCATAGAAGTTGTAATTTGATGGCAGATGGGTGGTAAACAAAACACAAGAGACTCCTGTAATGACAGAATACAATAATCACTACAGCATGTGATTTAGGAGCAGATTAAAGATAGTAATGAGTTAATTTTACAATCCACCGACTGTCGCCATCAGGACTGCTCCTAATGCTGGACCTCTTTTTTTATGGTGTTGTTGACTAAATGCCTTTAAGGCCTGTTATTACAGCTTCCTGCCATGCCTGCAGTGGAGCTCAGCAACCTTGATTTCTTCACTCTTTCCTCCCCAATGATCAGACCTGGCTGCAGAAATCACAACACTCTGCTTGTTTATGGAGGATCAAAACTGCCAAAATAATAACAAATAATAAGAAGAAAAAATCTATGCCTTCATATAGTCTATCAACACTATAGTCATGGCTTTACTAGTTTCTAATTTACTTGATCACATTTTTAAAAAATAAAGAGAGAAACCAAAAATAGCAAATTAAAGATAAGCAGGAAAAAAAAAAAAAACTTTAAGGGGAAGTCCTGGAAATGAAAATTTTCTGAGCAGAAAAAAAAGTGAAACATTTAATTAAGCTTACTCCTTGATGCCTATTGGTGCACATATGCATCAAACTCTGTATTATTCAAACAGCCAAAAAGAACATGTCCATTTGTCCCCTAATGCCAGTTATTTCACATTCACTGCAGATCTAGGAACCTTTGCCAAGCACTTATTCCTGGTATGATTACTCCCTGATGGTGTGTTACAAGAGACCATTAGAACGATTGTCCTAATTGTGCAATATAACTAAACATCTATCAATTGTGTTTGATGTAGGTAAATTAACAATCTCAATTAGCATCTACTAAAAGAAAAAAAAACACAAACACTGTTGTTTTGTATTCCAATAATATATCATAATATATACAGAAGTAAATCAGCCTCTGAATCAAAATCAAATCAGCTAATTTTCATGCTGCCAATTCTACAACACTTATTATTTGAAATCACTTTAAATTTAAATCCAGTCAAATCATCATCAATCAGGCAGATTGGTTAAAGTGTCCTTCTAAAGAAATCAGCAGGTTGCATAGCATGCCTGACTTCAGTCTTCCTAAAAGAGCCTGTAGCAGAAGTGGAAATGTTCTGGCATTGTGTTAGAGACTTTGCAGTAATCTCTTATACTGAACATGCATGTGGCAACAGTAGAGAGGAAAACTTTCATTTAACAGGAAGACTTATACAACTTTTATTGTCATTTTGTATTCACAGAGTGTATACAAAATGAAGTAACCTCCAGAAAAACCAGAACCAGACTGAAAGGAATGCAGGAGCACTGATCCAGGAGAGCTCTCTAAGACAGAGAAAGGTAAAAATGTAGTGGGAGTATCTCCTGCAACGGCGTCATCTAGAAGAGAAACGAAGCCGAGCAGATGGTTTAAAGCAAGAACTGAAGTGCAAAAACAAAAAAAGGAGCACATACAGTCAGTCTTTGTAAAACTTAGTGAATTGCTATGCCTAAGACAGAGTTAAGAACTCCGCTTTTTAACTTTTAAACACTGAAAAAAAACTTTTACGGGACTAAATTCCGTAAAATAATTCAAAGATCTAATTGATAAATCCAACAAATAGGAATAATTGTGCATTGTTATACTATCAGATAAGAGAAAAATAACAAAGGAAATACATTTTTTTAAACCACTTGCAGTGATTTCACATGGATCGCTTTGTTGATACAGTTTTAATCTATATTTATCTATTTTTTTATTTCATTTTGGCAGTTTGGGACACTCATAAGTCATCCTGCATGTGGTATATATCTATTAGGATGCTCATAGTCTAAACAGCATGTTTTTGTTGATGCTGAGCAGACAAAATGATAAATGGTGATAATAGTCTTGGTTTGGACAGCTTTTGTGTTTTATTACAGTGACAGGTCAAAAGCAGCGGGGGCCAAAATAACCATTTTCCTAATCATATCAGTCAATTTGTCCTGATGATTCTGACTGATTGCTGAACTGCTGTAATTACATTTCACACAGCAAACATATGAGGCGCAAACTTCACTTTTCTAACAACCTGTTGCGCGTTAATGTCCAGGCATCCTTGCATGTGGAGGTGGGGATCCAGCTGAATAAAGATAATTGGCAGCAGTGATGTGCAAAGATGTTTCCTCTTTTTACCCTAAAAAGAGAAGAAAGAAATCTCCTACATAAAGTTTAAAAGCTGAAACTCACCGGTGCCGCTTTGTACCTGCCGGCTCCGCGCACTGGAGCGCCAAGCATGCTTTGCAAACACTGCAGCGCAAACACCCACAAGCACACGACCAGAGAAGTCCGCATCCTCAGCGCCGTCCGTCAGGAGCCGTGCTGGATGGAGGTGCACAAGCAGGCAGAGGTGAGGTGTGCAGTCAGATCCAACAGCCACACGGCTCCAGGATCCAGGGAGACTTCCCCTTAAATATACTCTGATTTCTTTGTTCCCCGTAGGTTTTTTTTTTTCTCCCATACACTTTTTTTTTTTTTTTGCAGCCCCAGGCTGATAATACCACCCGATACCATGTGACTCTTAACCGTTTCATTGCCGCATTGAATGACTTCCAAGCTCCAAAAATCTCCTTGAATACCAATGAGTTAGAAACATCTCCTAAACAATGACATATGCACCACAAGCATTGACCTACAGGGTGTCCTGGAAATAAGTGGAACAAGAACACAATAGTTTACACTGAAAAGCAACCACAAAAACCCACAAACATACACAAAAGTTGTTTACTGCAACAGTGCAGTTACAATTTTGACTGTTTTTTTTTTTTTTTTTACATTTTTAGTTTTCTACTTTTATTAATGTCTGAAGTTGAAAAAATAGACACTGTAGAAATGTTTTTTAACAGTTCTACCTTTTTAAAAATGTTAAGAATAAGCTTGTATTTGGAATATATCTTTTCGCGTCACCAAAATGAGCTTTAAGGTCTGTCTTTATTTGAATAAAAATGCTCTTTATAAAAATAATTTTACAAAAATATCTGCATTTAATGATTAATCCGACTCAGGTTGAGGCTGAAATGTTTAATGAATGCAGATGAACTTCTCTAATATTCAGGAGGAGCTGCTGTCAGGCATAATTCAGTTGTTTCATAGGTTCTAACTCAATGGCGTAACTATCAGTAAGCAGAGTATGCAGTTGCTTGGGGGCCCCCGACCTCTTAGGGCCCCGTCATTGACACCTGGTTTGCCCCCCTACGCAATTGTGGACTAGGACATCTCGTTGCAAATGTAATGGTGCAAATAATTCGTCTTAAACCCAGCTGATGCTAGGTTGACCAACCAGACCTTATTTATACCCCAACACATGCCAGATTTCAACATAATGGTGAGCTGTTTAAACACGACATCAACAACAAAACAGGCAGTGGTACTTTTAATTACTATGTTAATAACTGTATAGTTCATTAGATGGTTGGTAAAAAATACACTCCTATAATATGTTTCATATCGAAATAAAGATCCTAAAAGAACAATGTATTTGAGTATTTTAATTTTTAGACTACGACTTGGAATTATGGGTAATCCAGAGCGTAGATTAAAACCATAACCGTTACGTACAATGTGTTAGCGACAATGGATACCAAAAAGAGGTACTTAAGCAGATTCCAGAAAAGAAAAAGCAAGCTGCTGGAAGAACAGAAAAAACTTCCCAAAATAAACACGTTCTTTCAAAGAATCAAAGAAGGAATGGTGGACGTTGCTGCTACAGTGAGTAAAGATTGTGACCAGGAGATGAATGGAGAGAGTGTGGGTGAGGAGGCGAGCTGTGAAACTCAAGGTAGCCCGATAAGACTCATTTTCCAGCAAAATACACTAAAGTATATCCATTTCTAGTGAAGGTGAGGAATGATGAAATGATGAAGTGTGTATGTTAGGGGCACATTTTGGTTTGTAGTCTACGGCAGCGGCAGCAGAGGAGGGGGGGTCCCAATCGGTGTTGTACTTCGTATGTAATGTTGCTTACTGGCCTATTGTTGTGTCGTTACGCCATTGCGACTTGCAGAAATCTGTTTAACTCATCTTAGGTATGTATGTAAGTCATAAATTTTTTTTGAATGGTGGAAGGCCATGTGTTCATTCCTTGCTCAAATTATAAATATTTTAAAACGTATCTTTGTGGCTGCTGTGACTTTATTGAGAGTAAGAGCATGTTACAGACACTTCAACCACCTTCAAACTGTCACGATTCTGCCTTTCCTGTTTCTGTTTAAGTTTTTTTCAGTTTTTATTTACACTTTGATGTCTTTCTGTGTTTTCTAGGTAATTGGTTTCTTTTCTGGCTGCACAGTGGCACAGTGTTTGTTTTTTCAGTTTTTGTGTTGCCATGTAATAGACTGGTGACCTGTCCAGGGTGTGCCCCGCCTCTCGCGGGATTAATTAACAGCTAGGCACGGGCACCCATCGTAAACCCAGCAGGGAGAAGGGTGATGGAAAATGGATGGATGGTTTGTTTTCCATTTTATGTCATTCTAGTTTTTCTGGGTGTTCTCGAGTTTTTATGTATTTCTTGTTTACTCTCTGTTCCCCCTTATGCCATTCTCCTTTCCCCTAGCTCCCTTCTAGTTCCTTCTATCCACGCCTGCTCCCAATCCGTTGATTATTCCATTCTTTTTTCTGTTTGGCATTTATACTCCTCCTCTGCAGTTGTTGTTTGCTGGATTATCTTAATTCCTTCCTTCCCTCCCTCCAAACAACATATTTCCACACAAAACAGTCAGGGATCCACCCCCCCCCCCCCACTGCATAATCCCCACTGCAGTTAGGGATTATGAATCCCTAACTCAGACACATGAAGCTTCTCAAGATTTGAAATGACGTATAACAATTTCTCTCTTTTACTGCATGAAATAAATGACTGCATTTAAATATGTGTTATTATTTGTGCATCATTACCTCCACTTATAATTTGATACATTGTTGTTAGAGAGGAATATTGAATTAGTTTATGCATAAGGCTGGTCACTCTTTATTAAATCGCCATGGCAGTGTGTCATCTTCAAAGTACAGACAGGGATAAAGGGGTACTAACACGCAGAATAACAACAGGTTTCTTGTTGGTGGCAGGACAGTCATGAGAGGCAGAGGTGAAGATCTTTTGGAGATGCTGATTCAACAACTGAAAGTTTGCACTACTTCAGCACAATACAGGAGCAAACATAGGCAGCAGCAGCACAAAAAACGGATTCATCATCCCAGACAAAGCGAAAAAGAGAACTTAAAAGAACAAAACCAAAATAAAATATCAGGATAAACAAGCCTTCTCCAAGTGGAAGGAACTAGTGGAGGAGAAATGTTGCAAAAGGGACACTTAGGTTACCATGTTTCTCCTTGACATGTAAGTGAACTGTACTGCCTAAATTACTTTTTTTTCCATTCGATTTAATTAGACAGTGTTGCTCATTACCATAAAAAGCATAATAGTAGATTTAAGCAGCTTTCAAAGCCACAATGCTTTTTGTCACAGTAAATGCCAGCGAGTAGAGACTTCACACTGTTCAGTCAGCCTCCATGACCACAGCTTTTGAAACTGTGTAAACATACAATTTACTGCTGTGTCTGTGCACTTTTTTTTGTTTTCTTTAATGTTTTATCTTATAATAAAGTTTACATAATTTAAGCAATCATGAACTATTTCAACTTTGTTAGAACTTCATGAAGTATCAGATGATATGGTTACACCTGCGTTTGACACAAAGCGTGTTTGAGGTAGTGACATGTTTGGTTTTAGTGTTGGTTTGAGTGAAATACCCCCATTTAATACTAGATGGCAGTAGTTCTTACACAGTATCCCTTTAAGAGAATGTAAGACTCTGGGGGAACAAGCGAGCCTGAGGTACACAGCAGTTTGTGTTAGTTCAAACGAGTCATGACTAATTTACATCTTCTGCACCAAATTCTGTTTTAAATGTCATTATTATTATAGGCCTTGGATCACCATTCCAGGAGGTCGAAAGAACAGTTCAGACCTTTATCAGAAGGTGTACCTGGAACAGCCTCTTCTGTGAGCTGCTAATTTAAAAACTGAACCAAATTAAATTTAATTGTGATCATGTTTAAAGACCTGTAAACATGTTTGAAAACAGAAATAAGTTGAACTTTAAAGAGGAGGCTCAAATCTGATTGTTTCTTAGGATCAAGGCATTCATATTAGGGACAACAAAGCTGGGACATTCCAAGAATAATGTGCTTCATGGATTATTAGCAGTAATTTGTCATAATTTGAAATTGCATGTAGCTTAGTTTGGTCCAGTAGTCTTATGGAAGCTTAAACCTGCTGAAAAAAAGGAGCTGGAGATTAAATCAGCTCCTATTTCAGCCTCATTTCCTTTATACCAGAAGAAAAAAAAAATCAAGACATTTCAGTGACTTGCAAAAGTGAAAACGCTATTTGGTGACATCAAAATACCCAAAGAAAATCGGACCAAGAATATATCTAAACAATAAAGTATCATTACCATTAACCCATTTAGGCGACCCATTTAGATTACCAATGTAAACCAAATTATCTTGTTTTAAAATCACCTGTTCCTTCGTTAAGTACATAGCATTAACAGCTAAAGCAATTCCTGGGTGGATTTTATTGATCCTGTAAAATAAAATAGAAAAATTCTACCTTTAGCTTTATAGCAGAAATTGATGATTATGGTAAAAGTGTCCATATTGTAGAACTAGAAAAATGCTGCATATTCATAGTTTTACCCTTTTCATTACTTATACAGCTCAATATTGCACTTCTATTTTCTGAAATGATGAAGAAAGACTGTATTAGCTCTGAAAATATATGGTAAAATCCCAGTCATAATCAAACCCTTTAATTTCCTCTGGGACCTAAGCCTGATACATACTGTAGTCCACAGGAACAGAATGATTTGTTTTGTCTCCCAGGGCTGCAAGAACAAAACACATCTTTCAGATTTGCTTTGAGAGTTTTTGCTGCTGGTTCGTGACACATATTCCAGGCAGAACTTGTTTTCTTGGGTGATTTTTGACGAATAGTGTATGACTGGTAGGAACTTTAAAATGGGATGAACCTGTGAGGACTTCTCAGGGGTTTTGAAACTCATTAATTGAGAGTTGTGTGATATTCAGGCCAGAGTGAATTACACTCATATGGAGCATGCAGGCCTTGACCCAACATTTTGATCACATTGTCGTGTTTTGAGAGAGTCTAAACATTTCAGGCATACGTTTTTTTTAACAACTTCACAAGTTACAGATTTTCTCTTGTTGTCTAATTGTTTTTCATCTTCCTATACCCCAAACCTTGGACTGCTGTGTTGACGTTGAGTGTGCTGACTTACTTCATGACTAAAGGTGCTTAAGGTAGAGTATTGATCTGCATATTTCTTATAAAAATAATAATATATTATTTTCACTGCACTTTAACCCTTTATTGGGCAAGTTAGCTTTTTTGATCACTTGAATACCTCTTACAAATGGAGTCCCCTCCATCCCTCTGTGAGGTCTAGAAGCACAAGATCTATATTCAGCCATTCAGCAAAGATACCGCTACATGGCTGTACATCTTATTTTGGCATTTGACCAATTAGATGAGCCCTTGAATGATATATTACCTCCTGTAAATAAGGTTGAAAACAAAAAGTTGAGAAGTAAATAAGCCTAGTTAAGAATCCGATTTTGGTTTATAAATTTAAAAATGTAAGTGGCAGTATCAGCACGCCTCTAAGTACCAAAAAATGTGTTTCTTTCACTCTCAGAGTGTTTTTCATTCATTTTTGATAGAAGCACTTTTTTTGTTAATATATTCGGGCAAGTTGGCGTTTCTTGTTATTACATTGACTTTAATTTCTGCCTTCTAAATATAATTTTTTTAAATGTTACAAAGGTAATAAAGTCTTGTCCTGGATTCCAATAACAATATTGGCTTGAAATTTGGATTTTCAAAATAATTCACCGAGTGCCCTATAAAGGGTTAAGAAGTCCACAATAGTTACAGGAATTAATTACTAAACAAAAAAGTTTAAATAGCAATAGACTATAAAAGCTTAAAATGCTTCACCAAAAAAAAATGGAGTTCTTTTGTTAAGCTGTCTGTGGTTAGCTGTTGTTTTCCCCCTGGAAGTTTCAGACCTGGCCTTCCACAGGTGACAAGCAGCACCGCAGAAAGCTTTCTCTCCCCAGGAGCTCAATCTGGACCTGGGAATCTAAAGCTCCTTTGGTAATAATAATAATAATGAATTTTATTTGTAACGCACTTTACATTTGACTTCAAATCTGAAAGGGCTACATAAAAAAAAGGGAAAATTAAAACAAGGTTAAAAGACCATAACATTAAAAACAGAGTAAAAAGACAATCATTAAAATCAATACATTCAAATGCATTGGTAGCCTATTAAAACAATCCAAAATCAGCAATTGTAGGCATTTCTAAAAAGGAAAGTTTTCAGTCCATTCTTAAAACAATCCACCGTCTGTGGGGCCCTAAGGTGGTCTGGGAGGGCATTCCACCGACGGGGAGCTGCGGCTTCAAAGGCCCTGTTGCCCATTGTTTTTAGCCGTGTCCTGGGTGGGGCCAGACGATGCTGTTGGCCTGACCGGGTCCGGGAAGAGGTGTGGTGAGTGGAGCAGAGAGAAAATGTTGTGGTTTGTGGGGTTGAGTAGTTCTTCAAGGTAAGAAGGGGCATTTCCATACATGCATGGATGAGAGAGGAGAGACATTTTGTATTTAATCCTGGAGGAGATGGGAAGGTTAGGGTGAAAAGTTAATAAACAAGAGCGGAGATAGTTAGGGTTATGCCAATGGGGTTCCCCAACTTTAAAATTATGTGTTCTCATTAATAAGGAACATGTAAAGCCAATATACCGTATGTTTGGTAAATGTGTATTCTTGTTGCAGCTGCTTGAAATAAAACAAGATCCCCAGATGGGGCCCCTTGTTTCTGATTTATTCTTTTCATAAAGAAAAACAACAACAAAAAAAAACCCTTCTGTGAGTCACTTTGAAATCACTGGTATTATTACAACCAGTAATAGCACTGTGAAGAATCCAGCAGTTCAATCCTTTGTAATTGCTTTTTGTGAGGCCATTTTAATGTGAAAAAAAGGCTCCAATAAAACAGGATTGCCTGACACGGAGCTGCAGAGCTCTGCACAGGATCAGCTCCTGTCATCCTGCAGCTTTAATGAAAGACTAAACTGAAAGAAAGTGTCATTACTAATTTCAAGACAGAAGATTATCATTAATGTTATTACATTCAGAAGTATTATGTACAATTAGAAGCTAGTTAAAGCAAAGGCTGCCAACAAGTTACAATGGAGTGGATTTTCTGTCCCTCTAGGAGAAAAAAAGTTAATTGATGCAGTTCCAAATCTGGTTGGTTAAAAAACAATTGCTCTTTTGCAATAAGATTTAATATGTTTTGATTGTAAAGGAACATTTAGAGAGTGCAACATGATGACAGTTTCATTACAAAGTTTTTGACTTACTGTCAATGGATGCTGATGGAAGTGTAAAGTGATTTCTAATTATTCTCTCATTCATCAATTTACTCTTATATTGCTTAGATATTCCTACATATAGTATATATCATACATTATAATACATACCTACTCACTTTATACATATTTAACTAAATAAGGATGTGTCTTCTCAAATCAATACTATAGAGCTGATTAGACATTATGAAGTCTCCTTGTAGGCTAGACTGATTCTAGCCTTCTTGGTGAATTTACATAGATGTAATTTTTCTGAATACCACAATACAACGTGCATCTAAACCACTAATTTAAACATTAACTTAATTAGAATCTGGCCTAAATGTGTAACGGAGAAAGGCAAAGTTGAAATGTCCAGAAACAGCATGTGACCTGAGAAACCCTAAGCTTAGCTGTAGGCTGAATTCTCACAGTATCTGTGTGTTCACAAAGACATGAAAACCCATCTTGTACTACTCCAGCTTAAATCGTTTGAGTTGTGGCCAATTATGTGCAGTATTATGGTTTAAGGCGGGACTTATAACTATGATGAAAAGCAAAAGCTGGTGAGCCCACAGCCACACCAAAATAATCATGGCAGCACAGGAAGACACACACATAGCTGCTGCTATCGCATCTGTTTTACCAGAACCAACATTTCCTCTTTAAAAAAGAGGCACAGCAAGAGTGTCAGAGTGTAAGTTGCTGGGGTTTTTAATGTAGCTGCTGCTATTTCATCAGTTACAGTGATTGGCTTAAACACAACACTTATAGGAACGCCTTAAGTGTCACTTCATCCAATCAGCTCGAAAAGTTAGGCTATAGATATGTTTCCATCCAACTGATATGCCCCTTTTTAGAACGTTTAGAAAGAAAAAAAATTAAATACACATTTGCAGTGTTTTATTTTAGTTTGAAGTGAATCAACCAAGCGATGCAAGTCATACATACGTCATCATACATCGCCGTCCACATTATGTTGTCATACATGGCAGTGTGACAACCAGAGCACCAGAGCAATAGATGGCCAGATCTACAACACCAGACAAGACCCCAGGTGCAGACTGTGCAAAGGAGCCCCTGAGACAAACCAGCACATAACTGCAGGGTGTAAGATGCTGGCATGGAAAGCTTACATGGAGCACCATAACCAAGTGGCTGGAATAGTGGAACATCTCTGCAGAGTATGGCTGGAAACTCCACGGTCAAAATTGGAAACACCTCCAAAGATGATCGAGAATAACCGAGCCAAGATCCTGTGGGAGTTCCAGATACTAACGGACCGAATGGTACTGGCAAACCAACCGGATATCATGGTGGACAAAAAGCAGAGGAAAGCCGTTGTGGTTGACATAGCAATACCAAGTGACTGCAACATCAGGAAGAAGGAACATGAGAAACTAGAGAAATACCAGGAGCTTAGAGAAGAGCTGGAGAAAACCTGGAAGGTCAAGGCATCAGTGGTACCCATGGTCATTGGGGCACTGGGGGCAGTTACCCCCAAACTGGAGCAGTGGTTACAGAAGATCCCTGGAAATACATCAGACATCTCAGTCCAGAAAGGTGCAGTTCTAGAGACAGCAGAGGTACAGCGCAGAACCCTCAAGCTCCCAGACCTCTGGTAGAGGCGCCGAGCTTGGAGAAAAAAGGAGGGAAGACCCCCTGCGATGGGTGAGGGAGAGTGTTTTTATATATATATATATATATATATATATATATATATATATATATATATATATATATATATATATATATATATATATATATATATGAGTGGTGGGCATAGATTGATCTTTTTAAATCTAGATTCGTCTCACTGTAATTGTGGAACTAATCTAGTTTAATCAAGATTAAAATAGTTAATTTGAATTCTGCCAAAGGCATTCATGATGTGTTTGCTACCTCCTGAATTTAAGAGAAAAGGTTTACTTTTTTTTTTCTTAGATCAAATTCTCATCTTTCGTGGCTTTCAATGAACAAACTAGTCATGTCTTCTCTTCATGATAGTAAGGTCCTGAGCTATATCTACAACCTGAGCCTCAACCTGGGGGTGGTCCCCACTCTGTGGAAGACCTCCTGTGTGGTACCAATTATCAAAACGCCGCCTCAGCTTCAACCGCGGGATGGTCCCCACTCTCTGGAAGACCTCCTGTGTGTTACTGGTTCCCAAAACGCTGCACGCCAAGGAACCGGCCTACTTTGGGCCATTCACCCTAGCCTCCTACCCGATGAAGGCCATGGAGCGCCTCATCCTAGCTCACCTGTGCACCGTGTTGAGCCCCACCCTGGACCAGCTGCAGTCATCTACCTGGTGCAGCAGGTGCTCACCCACCTGGAGACCACCAGGAGTGCATTTAGAGTCATGTTCTTTGACTATTCCAACACCGTTAGACCGTTAGACCAGAGCTGCTGAGGGGGAAGCTGGTGGATGCATCACCTACCTCACTGAACTGCCTCAGTACGTGCGGCTGCACGGCTGTCTGTCTCTGTTCCTCTTCGCCCTTTAAACCTCTGACTTCACCTACAA
>NW_015151949.1:139535-142176 GCF_000732505.1 Cyprinodon variegatus | reverse complement strand
AACTTCATAAAATTATTTTATCAGTACTGAAACTACTTCCAAATAGAAATAAAGTAAACATATTTTCATAGATATAGTGAGTTTGCTTGTGTTAGAGACGTGGAGAAAGAAATCACCAAGACCATCAGCCGTGCTGCTGCCATGCCTCATTTCCTTGTGTCTGTGCCAGTGAGTGTAGCACAGTGTGATCGTCTCTGCAAACAGAGGAGGCGATAAGAAAAAGAGAAACACATTTCTGACTAGTGAAGCATTTCCGCTTCGTTTGTTTAAAGAAAAAAATACTTTAAATGTTGACAGATTTTTTAAATGGCAGCAGGAACAACACCAGCTGCTGTTTCCATATAAAACAGTTTAGAGAGAAAAAAAGGAAATCTGTTTTTGACCATCTGTAATGCAAATATCCACCAATAAAGTGCCACTCCCCGGGGTATTTGTTTGATTATCTTAATCTTGCATTTGCCAACATCCAGTTAACAAACTAGGCCTTTTTTTAAATAATTTAACAGCCAACAACACGTCTGCTCCTCTGCACTGAGACTGCATTCAGTTTTGTTGGATAGCCTGCGGACAATACTTTGTTTAAATGAATTATTCTTTGAACTGCTGGCAGTTCCTTTTCTAGCATTGATTTCACCCACCAAGACACAAAAGAATTAATTGGATTGTTTCAAAAAAAAATTGCTTCATGTATGCGGTTGTTCAAGTTGAAATATGGGGGCAATTCATCAAATGTCAAACAGAATTAGGCGGCGGTAATGGGATCTTAACGTACGTGAAACAAGCAGATTAAATAGTTCTAGTCCAGAGGTTACTATGGTCATTATACTTAATTGCTATTTAAGCTTATTTACAGTTCAACCATGGTATTATAAGAGTCAGAAATTGATGTTATTAATGACTCATGACACAAACCCGAAAATGAGGATAGAATTGATAGAGAGATTATTATCTTTAATTTCCTGCTATCCTGTTTTGCTGCTTTAATGTTAGACCAGCATGGATGGTGAAGCGTACAAATGTTTGATCCCATGTATTTGAAATACTAGAACTAGAAAGCAAGCAAATCTGCTTTTCTTTTTTTTTTCTTTTTTTCCTCCAGAGATGACACCTGTTTTTTCATAGTTAAAATAAACACTTTAGACTTGCATTTTCTGCTCTAAAATGTGACTCAAGCTTAATGTCTTAGGCTTGATTCTACATAACAGCTTGGATCTGATTTAATGAAGAGTAAATCTGAAATACACACAGTTGCTTCCGGTCATGTTGAGCTGTTAAATAAGCATCTTGACTTTCAGAGGGTGATGTTGGTTGATTAAAGGCTCATAAAAATCTGTTTCTTAGCTCTACATATTTATTACATGTCTGTCTAAATGTTTTGAGTTAGGAAAACAAATTAATTAACCTGCCATTTTCTATTTCTGTTAAACTAGCTGCAACTTTACAAAAAAAAAAAAAAACCAGCTGGAAAGATAAAACTAAAAATGCATCCTCCTACACATTAAGCATTACTCAGAATCATGCCTGGATTATGTGATAAATTCAGACTCGTATATTACTGGGAAAATAAACACTTCTTGTTGGTTTAAATATCACAATAAAGCAACTTCAATCAACACAAATAATATTAGCTAAAAGGCTGCTTAATCACTTACTGATAAAATAATTTGATTGGTTATTAAACACAGACAAAGCCAAAACACGGCTTAAAAAGCTATAAATCCTTGAACTCAATGCTATTTCTGACTTTTTGAATTGAAAATGCTTCCTGGATGGGAAGCTAAACATCTTCAAACCTGGAAACTAAGTCCAGCGGATTGTTTTTTTTTTACTTTTTTGGAATGACTATGACCTGGATGAGAATCTTCACCATCATTCCGTCTTATTTGTACAAATGGTTTAACTTAACAGCCTCTAGGCTAGCAGCAAAACAAGTTGTTAGCTAAATGTAGCAGGTAGCTACTGTAATATAAACAAGCAGATAATATGGCCTCCCACACATAACTTTAAGCTTTTTTTTTTGGTTTAAATGAAGGTGGCAATGCATTTCCTCCCTGCCAATTATCCACTGTCATAATCTATAAAAAATTAACCTGTAATAATAATAGGACTTTATTGATCTCACATTGCAGAAATTTACTCTGCATTTAGCCCATCCCCGTGAGGAGCAGTGGGCTGCCAAATTGCGGCGCCGGAGGAGCAGTGTGGGGTTAAGGAAAATTGTTTGTCCGGAAGAATGGGCCAAAATCACACATGAGCAAAGAATGCAACTAAGTTCTCCATACAGACGGCATCTTGCAGCTGTCATTGCTAGCAAACTCTTTTATACCAAGTTTTAAATACATTTCTGTGAGTGTGTTCAATACATTTTCCCTGTGTCATTTCACTTTATTACACATAACTTAATTTCCGACATCTGGTGAAACTGTCATGTCATCAGTACCTCTAGATATACTTTACTAAGAAGAATGGTACTGCGTTCAATATTTATTTTACACACTGTATAAATATATATATATAACCTCTACCGTTCAAAAGTTTGGGGTCACATTATTGAAATGTCCTTATTTTTGAAGGAAAGGCACTGATCTTTTCAATGAAGATAACTTTAAACTAGTCTTAACTTTAAAGAAATACACTCTAT
>NW_015151949.1:135669-137735 GCF_000732505.1 Cyprinodon variegatus | reverse complement strand
ATTATAAAGCAGAGAAGAAGAGGAACTGATGCAAGGTTAACCTTGGGTCACCTTGTATTGGATTTAAACCCCCCTTCTGATGCTGTCTCCAGTTATTATTACATATACCAGGCCTATATATACCAAAATCAAACTTTCTGGAGCAGACATTCTGTAATTAAATGCACTAAGAATAACACTAAAATCTCTGAATAAAAAGTTTTGAAAAAAAAAATACAATCAGAAAGCATAGTAAATGAATTTCATACAACCTAAAGTTATTTTGCAGTTATTTATTTCCCCATCCGTCAGTTTAGCGGCACAGTCAAATGTCAATCATTGAATCCCCCAAGTCAAGCTTTCAGACAGTCAATTACACAGCAAGCTGCTGTGTCAATCAGA
The DNA here is from genome assembly GCF_000732505.1 of Cyprinodon variegatus. Classification (NCBI taxonomy): domain Eukaryota; kingdom Metazoa; phylum Chordata; class Actinopteri; order Cyprinodontiformes; family Cyprinodontidae; genus Cyprinodon; species Cyprinodon variegatus. Next base: position 137,354 of record NW_015151949.1, on the reverse strand, counting down.
CAGAAATAAGGTCAAGCTAAACACTCAGAGAAGCCAGAGAGTGAGGAGGAATGCCATTCACCTCCATCATTTCACCTGTAACATCTCAAGTTGTTGCAGCATATCCGCTCTCAGCACAATGGACAGATTGCAGCATGCATCAACTCATAATAAATCACAAAATGCTAAATTAAAAATAAATAAGCAGGGGAAAATAGTAATCATGTCAGCCAGGAGTATTGCCTATTTCCTTGCTGTCTGGGGCTCTGCAATGTAATTTGCTCTGAGCTATAATTCAGTCTGTCAGTATTTCAGTAAGGGGTCAATTTATGTAACCTAGGAACCACTGAGGCACTCAGCCAATTGGGAAACCTGTTAATCAGTCAGCCGTTCAGGTTCTTCTTCCACACATTAACCATTTACAAATAAATGTGCTGCTTTCCAGCAACAGAAAAGAAATAATAATAATTCACACCTAAAATAAATTAATTTATGCAGCACAAACTTTATCAACAACTTCTGAATCATGGATTACAAGTCATGAGAGATTTGCAAACAGTACATGCAGCAACAATGCACTGTAGAGATATATATTGAGAGAATATGGAAGAAGGAAAAATGGCAAATTTCCTGCACTTATATAGGACCTTTTAGTGTACTGAGCTACGCTGTAGACACAGCTGCTTTGAGGAAGATTGACACAAAGGGGCCACCGTCCCTCTGACCACCACAGGACAAACCTCTACATCCTGAAGATCATCCTGCCTATTTATACACACTAGATGTTGCCTTTTTAATTACACGGTGCATAAAAATATTTCATATGTGGATGAAGTGAAATAAAAATGAAACAGGATGTCAAAACCAACGTATTAGAAAACATCACTTATTTCTTTGTAAATTTCAAATCCATTACTGTCCAAAAACTAATAATACACATGAGTGAGCCGCAATGTTGCTCTGGATGATGTATTGGCTTTAATTTAAATGGAGGTCTGCGGTGACACCACATGCTCGGGGCTAATGCTAGATAAGAAACGTACTGTTTTATTTCAGACTCATTTTCTCAGAGCTTTAGTAACCTAAATGAAAAAAATAAATAAATAAAAAAAGCAACTAAGCTGATATTTACAAAGCTGTAAAACATATTTCCTACCTTCAAAGACATAATCTTTTTGCTTTTCTGTTGCTTTTTTTTTAAAGTAGGTTCACTGTTTACCGCAGTTTGATTATTTTTTTTTTTATACCATTTTTGGACCAACAACATGGGGTGGCTGTATAAGAAAACACATAAGAAAGTTACTCCACCCTGTCTCCAAGTCATCCTAAAGGGGAAAAAAATAAAAAAATAAGATAATTCACCAGAATAGAGAAGATTCTTTACCTTCTCAGTCTACAGTAGTAGCCATTCAAAATTTCCCAACATTCCTTAAATAGGCCCTTGGCTGGTCTTTGGCTGGTTCCCCTTCAATCCCTTTTTAAACATCAATCTTTGTACTAAAATATTCATGATTTGTGGACATTTAGATCTATGAGAAGCATCATCTCCTGGTCAGACCCTGTAATTCAGTGAAAGGGCGGATTCAGGGGGAAAAAAAGCACACTCAGGAGAAGGACATTGGCTGGAAGTTGGAGGGGATTTTGCTAGGACTTGCGGGGGAGTAGGCGGCTATTCGGCTGCCGTTTGACTGAGAAACTGACATTTT
>NW_015151949.1:130974-132609 GCF_000732505.1 Cyprinodon variegatus | reverse complement strand
TAATTTGTAATACTTAAGCACTTTAAAATGCATGTACTTTGGAATACTTAAGTATTTTCAAAAGTAAGTGCTTTAATACTTTAACTCGAGTAGATGTTTGACCGAGTAACTTTTACTTGTAGTTGAGTAAGATTTGACTGTTATTACTGTAATTGGCACGTCAAATGTTGGAAGCTCCTTTTTGATTAATGTAACCAACAATTTTTGGGCGATTTTCATGATTAAAGACACTTGCAGAAAACAAAGCACAAAACTTTGATCTCCAGATTGTCAGATGGTGTTCAAATTTGAAAAAAAAATCAAAAATTACATCAAAGAAATGAAAACTTACTATCCTGCTGCAGCTATACACCCTTCATTCGAACAGACACTATAAAAACATCTATCATCAGCATCAGGCATTCTTCATAAGAGTCAAAGGAGTTCTCTGTTTTTAGTGCAAGTTAAGATCCACATACTGAACATTGATTTTCTGAATGCGAGCCCGTATTTTATAAAGTGTGAAACAAGCACAAAACTGACAACCAATGTGTCATTAAAGCATAAAATTCATTATCCACCTACCTGTAACTCAGAAGCTGAATCCATCAGAGCACATCTGAGTGAAGCCTGATGATAAGGCAGTGAGGCAGAAATGTCAGAGGAGATTTCTACATTGATATGTGTCACCATGACATCAGTCACTTTCAAGGGACTCTAAACTGTGTGATGACATGTGTGTTGTACATTGGCACTATATAAAAATAAAAATAAACTGACATGAGGAAATCTATATAGAGATAAAGGCAAGCGTGCAGTTATGGTGTTAATGGCAATACATAGTGTCAACGGATGATGTTTTAAATGAAAGCAATAGGTGCTGCATCACTGAAAGGCCATCAGGAATACCTGTGAGAGGTAATAAGCATCCCCACACACACCATTGAAATAATGTTATTAAGTGGGGTGACTGCAAAGATCAAAACAAAATCACTTCCCAGAGTCTCCAGTGCCCACCCGGACATATCAGTTCGAGTCTTAGCTTGACAGAAAGTCATGCTTTAGTTGCATGAATAAACATACTCATGGTTTGTGCCAACAGTTTCAACCCATTACTGTTTCCAGCTGTAAAAGTTCCGATCATAAGGTAAGATTAAACTTAGTTACTGAACAAGTTTCCTCTCATCTACATGTGCAAGCTGATGGAAAGTTCAAGGAAACTTTTAAGCATTTCCAGTAATAATCTTCACCACTCTCTGCCCAGTGTTCAACTCTTTCTGTCTTACTTTCCAGCCAATAATCAAAGTAAATCATTGGTGTGCTACTGCTTGGTTGGAAACAAAACCAGCAGGTGGACCACTTTGACAACCCTATTCTAGAGCAGAGCCAGAACTAGTTTTTAGGCAGCAGTACTTAGCAAGAACTTTCCAAAGGTACAGTAAATAGAAAACAATAGCAATGCAGGAAATAATTTGCTAAATACAATGAAAGACACAAATATTTGTTTCCTTCAAAGGATTTGGATGATATACTTTGCTAATTGTGCACCTCCACCACAAAACTTCCTTTACAAACAAAATAATCCTTGAACCAACCAAAAATCTTGTGAGTCCAGCTACTGTTTTCTAACCTGACAACAGCCAGATGCATGTCTCG
>NW_015151949.1:125634-128062 GCF_000732505.1 Cyprinodon variegatus | reverse complement strand
ACCCTGTATAATCTGGCTAACAGATAGGTAATACACATGACTAATAAAGAATAAACCCAACAGTGTCTCTGTGAAGTTACTCTGGCTGCACCTACTTGCTGAGAAAAATCCACCTAATCACTTACACAACACATCAGTTGGTCCCACCTCTTCCAGGAATGGAGGACATCTTGCTTATTGCAGTTAGTGAAATGTGGTAGCGTGGCCTTTTTGTCAGGTTTATTGCATGTTATTTTCTAATTTTGGATTTTATTTATTTTTGAACTTATTTACTTGTTGTTTTCATTTTTGTGTGTTGCATGTGTTTTTTTCTGATTTTGTTTGGAGGTCACATTACCACTCACACCTGGACACGCCCACAGCAGCGGCACAGGTGTTCCCTATCAGCCAAGCAGCGGACACTGATAAAAAGACAGCTGTTCGGTTGGAGGAGAGAGCCTGGACATGGGAAGACAGAGACCGGACATGGAAAGTCGGAGCCGGACATGGAGAAGAGCCAAACAGAGTGTGTGAGGGAGAAGCAGGAGATTTTTAGAGACCGGTTGCAGCAGGCGCACTGGAGCGGGCGTACTGGAGCGAGGCGCTGAGCCGCCCTGGAGCGGGGCGCACTGGAGCGAGACAGGATGGAGAGCGGTGCAATGGAGAGCGGCGCATTGGGGGGTGGCGCAGAGGCACGCTGGCGAGAGGACCGCGTGTTGGAGGTGACCTCACTGGTGCCAGCTATGCTGGCGAGGCCCACACGCTGGGGAGGAGCGTGCGTTGGAGAGAGGACTGCTTCCTCCATCGTGCCAGCTAGAGCTCATCTTATGACAGACTATTCCATTGACTCTGCTGCTCCTGATGCCCTGAATTTTTATCTTTCTCTTTTTTAATCCCTTCCTTTTAACTTATTTTATTTGGCAAACATTGTTAGTGAGCTCCTCTTTTAAATAAATTATTGAACTTTTAAATCTAATAACATTTTTTAAAGCTCTGCTCACAATCGCCGCAGTCTGTTTTATTTTATGTTTTTTTTTTTTAGATGATTGCACCTCTCGGGTGCCACAGAAACACATGAGAAATGGTATGTTCCTGCGCTTTCCAGGTCTGATGGTTATTTTCCTGAAGAAACTCATCAACTGGTTCAGCTGAGGCAGTTTGATACTGTGCACATTGTTAAGGAAGAAAATATTCTAAATAGTTAACTTTGGAAAAAGGTTGGGTGTTTCTCTTCCTCTCCCAGGTGCGCTCAGCGAGCTGTGTGTGGCCCCCAAGGAAAACCAGCAAGATATGCGAACGTCACAGAATCACAGAATTTAATCCAACAAAAAACAGCTTATGAATTAACAACAAAACTGCAGAACAACANAGCTGTGAGCTCAATTTGTCAGCACACGATGGCGTCCCGAAAGTTAGCTCCTAACCTGTACATTATCTGCTTCTTATACCTCATGAGTCTATGTGTTGCGCCAGGTGGATGCTTAGCGGTGCATATCAGGAACTGACATGCTATCCATACCCTGACCTCTGTGCCTCCTGCCTCTACGCCTCAGGTTTACAGATAGCTCTTCATTATCAATCTGGCTCCCGGATGTATCGTTATCCTGTTCTCATTGTACAGACAAAAAGACTGTCCTAATTAGATAGCCTCTGTACACACAATGTGATACACAATGTGAAGGAAGGCTGTCCACCCTGTATAATCTGGCTAACAGATAGGTAATACACATGACTAATAAAGAATAAACCCAACAGTGTCTCTGTGAAGTTACACTGGCTGTACCTACTTGCTGAGAAAAATCCACCTAATCACTTACACGACACATCAGTTGGTCCCACCTCTTCCAGGAATGGAGGACATCTTGCTTCTTGCAGTTGGTGAAACACATAAGAAATGGTATGTTCCTGTGCTTTCCAGGTCTGACGGTTATTGTCCTGAAATTATCCTGAGACACTCATCATCAACAGGTTCAGCTGAGGCAGTTTGATACTGTGCACATCTATAGCTTCCACAATTCTAACTAGCTTGTTAAAGTAATCATGACTTTAACTTGTAAAAAACAAAATAACAAACAACTGATATTAGCACCCGCCCACATGCAAAAAGCGGGTAACTTTTGTGATTGGTTAAACCAGTGGTTCCCAAAGTGTGGGGCGCGCCCCCTAGGGGGGGCGCAATGCCATTGCAGGGGGGGCGCGGGAAGCGGTATGGATGAATGAAGAAAAAAACAAACAAAAAAAAAACAGCGCTTGCTTGACTGAGCATAATGGACAGTTGTGACACTGCAACCCAGATTTGAGAAGATCTACAGCAACAAGCAGGTTTTCTACAGCCACTGAAGAGATGGGAGGATTAAAGTACAAAGAAAAAACTCTCAGGGAGCTGTTCAATGTTTTCACTCCATTTTGCACAGAGGCTTTTTTAATGTATAGATTATAGCAAAGTTAA
>NW_015151949.1:123191-124181 GCF_000732505.1 Cyprinodon variegatus | reverse complement strand
CCAGCCAAGCTGGAAACTAAAAATATTTTTTTAAGCAAGCCTCACCTTTTTCTTTGATTTTTTTTTTAAACTAAAATGTGGAAAACGATGGCATTCAGTTAACTGGTACAAGAGTTAAACCCCTTATTAATGTGCACGAATTTCTTTTTCCGAGCTGTCTTTGAATGCATCATGAACAAACACATGCAGGATGTTCACCAAACCACCAGAAAGAAGTAAAACACTGCACTGTTTGAGCTTGTTTGCAAATTAGACTAGTTAGTTAATGTTTCTATTGAGGGTTTTATTTCAATTTATGTTCAGGTGAATTTGGTTTGCAAATTTATGTTTGGTTTGGTTCATGTTGATTGCTCTCTTTTGTGTGTTTTTTGTTGATTAATTTATTGTTTGTCAAAAAAATTGTCTGAAATAAATTCCTATTCATTCATTAATGACAAGGTCAAACACAGTAATATATCAATATGTTAACCTACTTAAAAATAAGTATTTTACTGACAATAGAGAGAGGAGAGTCTGGGAAGAGATTAAAATATTTATATGGCATAAAAGTGACTTTAAAGTTAAATTCCAGTTTCTACTGCTTCTCTTTATAATTCTGTTTCACAGTTGAATGTTAATTGCCATAAGAGAAAGAGCAGAATCAGGGAGGAGATGAACCCAAGACCAGCAACAGAGTTCATCATGCAGGGTCTGCACAGATGATAATACTTAAAAGTTTGTTTCATGTTAAATTCTAAAACAGTTTTATTCTTCGCAATGCTATCTCAAAATGTTGCTTTCCACATTTTTTTAAAGTCGTCGGGAAGCGGCTGTTCCAACCGTTGCATTTCTGAGTGGTGCCCGACTTTACATGAGTGAATAAAGTGAATGTGATTGGTCGTTTATCAAGGGGACGGGCTTGTTGTGGCGGAAGGTTTGCAAGCACGTTTAATTGTGGCGGTATCTCGGAAGCATCTTGCTAACTACTTAGCAACTTAGTGCTAGTAGGTT
>NW_015151949.1:121095-122750 GCF_000732505.1 Cyprinodon variegatus | reverse complement strand
TTCAACCATTGCATATATTAGCTGCGACATATGAATCAAGATGCTATGACCGAAAAAAAATTAGATTGACAGATGATGGTTGATATATGATTGGCCGAATTTAGGTGTACAAGCTGACTTATAACTAACTGGCCTGCATAAAACAGCAGGAAAAAAAAACAAAACACAGATTTGAAGATTTTAAGACAACATTGTCTGATAAAAAGTACAGTTTATATACATGTTTTAGCCTGAATGATTTGACATTAAAATATGACAAAAGATCAGGGAGATAATGGTTATGATACTGGAATTAAGGCTTGGATTCTATCAATTACATTGTTATTGTTATTTATCTAATTCTTATTCAGTCAAATTATTACAGTTGTCTTGAAAATGAAAATAAACTTCTCATATATATAGAAATATTATAATATGTACAAAGTAAAATGTGCCATTTTTATGTCAACATAATGTAAAAAAACAAGTTTTACCAAGAGGCAAACAGTGACAAAGAATCAGTTATACAGTTAATTATCTTTGTAGCTGGGTATTATCTACATAAATGAGACCATCAGTGAGATGCTGGTTGGATTTCTATAATTCTTTATTCTAGGTGCTGGAAACACAAGGTCAGATACTGTTGTCATTATGTAAGTCTAGACAAACATAAGATTATGAAAGCCCTTTTAATGTATATTCTGTGTAAGAACCAGTTTAAAGCATTTTCTGAGTCGTTCATTTTATTTTAGGCATATTAACATTTTGGCCTCTGTGGCAGGAGGATTTCACAATTCACCTGCCGCACTGGCTGGTGGCAAAAAAAGTGAACTTCAGGCCCTGTTGTTGGGTTTTTTATTTTTATTTTAAGGAGCATCTTTATTGTTGTGTGTAGAGTTTTTGCTACACGCTTGAAAAATACCCAGAGAAGTTTAATTGGTGGATAACAATTTTGTTTTACCAGTTTGAGCAGATTTTGAATTCTAAACAGAATTTATAGATTCCTGATGAGGCCTCATTATCCAGCTATCATTCCTCAGTAAAATTTGAATGCTCAGAAAAGCAGTTTGTCAATGATAATAGCTGTAAACATCATTTTCATGACATTGCAGTTTAAATTAAACTGTTGTTCTAAGTCAAAAAATTGCTGTACAAAATCCAAAGTGTTATAGTTGAGCCAGGCCAGATGGCACAATGGAACGTTGCTAAAAGCTCCCAGATGTCTCCATCAGAAAGGGCTGGTGGTTAATAAGGCAAGCATGTAAATGGATGAACTGACCACCTGAAACACTAATGAGACATAAAACAGGTTTTGTCTGTTATTTTGACTCTGCTATGATGACATGGGAAAAGACGGCACAGTACACTGAACAGCTTGTTTTGTTTATGTGTGATGCATTTTCATAAAATTCCTCGTGAACAAGCATTTTAAAAAATGAATAGTTTAAAGTCACAAAGTCCAAAAACATGGTGTTTATTTTATCAGAAATAAAATCAAAAAATGTAGTCTTTGTGTGTTAGTGGCTAAAGCACACACAGAGCTAATATTAAACAGTTTAAAGTGAAAGTCATATTCAGAATTTACTAAAAGTAAATATGAAATTATTACATACTGTTCAATAAATAATAATTGTTTTTAATTTTATTGGTAATTTTCCTTTAAAAAAAATTCTAAT
>NW_015151949.1:118650-119817 GCF_000732505.1 Cyprinodon variegatus | reverse complement strand
ATAACCTTTTTTTTTTCACTTTTACCTACCTAAATCAGACACACATTTTCTTTACTGATGTAATGGGAGTGCTGTCCAGCCAGGATTTGATTTTGTCATGCTACCTTTCTGCTAAAATATAATTTCATATAAATCAGATTACATTTTTTCACATATATTAATAGTTAGGGTTGCGAGGAAGTCTATGTCTTAGTTATCCATTCGTTATGCATTGTGTGGACTGCATGGCATGCTTTGACAGAATATGGAGCAGCTAAAACATGTGAATGTGAGCTTAAGCTAATGCTGACCATCCAAATGTAACCCTAGACCCTAAACTTAGCTCCAGTCAAACCTTCATCTTAACCCTAACCCAAAAACAGCACTGCTTCTTATAGACCGGAGGCTTTGTCCATATAAGAAGCAGTGGGTTCTCACATCATTTAAAATACAATGTAATACATGCAAGAACACACATGTACCTTTTTATCTCTGGAAAAATAACGTTTTATTTGATGAGACACATCCCGTTAGGATTGAAATGCCAAATGTCAAAAACCTCTTTGAAATGAAGAGTTTGGAAGACAGGTTTTTCAAAATGTGCTGTCTTCGTTCAACAAACCGGAGCTGCAGTCAGGTATTAACAATATCTCATTAGACCTTTTCTCTTTTTTCCGGCACACACCTCTCAGACGTCATTTTCCACCTTCTTTAGCAGAAATCTAAAATGTATCTGCTGAAGGATGCTTTGTTCTTTTCTATGCTGTAAGCGTTCAGCTCTTTGTCAGGTTCATTTTTTTTTTAAGTTTTCCTGTGGCCTCATTTCCTTTCACCTTCCTCTTTGTGTTCCTATCTGCTCACTGCCTCTGCTCTCTGAGTGCTTCAGAGAATAAAATCTGAGCTGTACAAAAGGTGAATGATGAACAGGAAACTTGGTGAGATTACTCTCTAAATGTGGGCTTTTTGCATGAATTGCTCAGCATGTTGTGGTTGAATTGATGGAAGCTTGGCTCCGATTCGATTCACAGATGTGAAACAATGCACTACATTGCCTCTGATCATGGCTTAAAGCCTGAATACACCGCTTGCGTACGACTTTTGAATCTCTGATGCAATTTTTTTGACATACAAACTGACTGTGAATAGCGAAGCTACGAATAACCTGACTCCACCAGATGGATTTGCTCC
>NW_015151949.1:114296-115447 GCF_000732505.1 Cyprinodon variegatus | reverse complement strand
CCTGGGGTCTATCTCAGTTGGACCCACACAGCCCCCTTGAATAAAGTAGTGTCAGTGTTATCATCTGCATTGACTTTCAATGAGCGCCAAACGCTGAGATCTCGTCCAACAGGATTTTCTGTGAGATTGATTGTTAAATCGGATTCTGTGCATTCAGGCCTTTAGAGATGATTTCAAAAGAAAGAATACTTCATAAAAAGAACATTGATGACAGTGAGGATCCTCTGCAGATGGTTAAACGCCATTGGATTGCTCTTCCGTCAGGGGCTTCTCCAGATCCAGTTGAAGACCGACGACTACATAAGATCCTTCCTGCCTACAGCATCAACATCTAAAAAAAACAATTAAGGAAAAAACCCTCTAAGAGGATCAGCACCATTTAAGGTACCTTTGGGATCAATACGATATTTTTTTATTTAATTTTCTGGCTACAAAAGGTGGGAAGTACAGGAAAACTGTCAAAAGTCACACCATCTAAAAGCTGACCCCATGTTTTGTGGAGCGAGGGCAGACTGAGGTAGTACTAAGTTGACAGCAATCAAGAAAAGTAGTTTGCATTTAACTAAAAAACAGCAGCAACATAAAATGGATAAGAGGGACTCATGACCAGAGAAGTTTAACAGCAGAATCCTTTGAATGTGTAAACAAAGATGTTCTTGTTCTGCTACTAGAACACCTTCTGTAAATCAAGACAAATTGAGGCTAGATGTTGAAGAAAAAAAAAGATGCAGTAGGGCCTTACTTTAAGAATCTGATCATTCAAGACATGTTTGCAGAAGCAGAGGCTTGTGGTACTGATGCAATAAGTCATTTTTCTATATCCTTGGGAGGCAGCAGAGCTCTGGAGGGTGGACAGGCTTAAGCAGGAGAGGCTTAGCTTAGGTTTTGCAAAAGAAAAGTAGATCAAGGCGAGTGAAGGTCACAACCTGGGTTGGGGATAAGAATTGTTGGACGACAGCAGAGTTTCTAGGAATCTGGAGATAACTAAGCTTGGAGACTGCAAAGAGACAAGGCAAAGTACGACAAAGGGACAACTCAAAACAAAGCTGAGCACTAGAAGGCCTGTGTACCTCACTAGGTGAGCTACTATCACTTTACTTGAATTTAGTTATACATATGGATATAAATAAATACATATATATATATATATA
>NW_015151949.1:112376-113608 GCF_000732505.1 Cyprinodon variegatus | reverse complement strand
GGGATTATTAAAGTATTTCTGATTCTGATTCTGAACCATCTGCTGGCTGGAATCTCTGCCGTTTTATCTAGACCTGTAAACAAGCTATGCTTGGATGTCTGCTGCATTTGATACACTCTGTAGTAGGAAGAAAAACACACAAAAAAAAACAACACACACACATGTTATGTCATCCTATCCCTGCGGGGACTTTTTATTGACCTCTGTTCATATTGCATTTATTCCTATGGCCTAACCCAGACCCTAAGCCTGGCCATTACCAACACATACAGTATCTAAAGCTAAACTTAACTTAGATACAAGTCAAAGAGCCATCTGTAGTAGCCCATCAGTTACGGTCAGCCTTTGTCCTCTGTATCATTCCACTCTCCTCCAAGCCGCTATCTTTAGAAACACTTACTGGTTGTCATGGTTTTGGGTAGTGGGGGTGTGGCCTTTGGGAGGGCGAGGGCATGGAAGCCAACACAGCTTGACCAGAATAGGGCTGAATGAAGAAGTTTTTATGTTTCTGCAGAAAAGCAAAAACATGCTCTGGGGACCTCATTGTTAGTATTTTTTTTTTTCAAATGCAGTATAATAGGCTATGCACCAGTCTGTTTACTTTTCCAAAAAGCTTAAGGTGGTACAGTATGACATCTCTATAAGCCAGGAAAGTCTGGCTGATGACCTGTCAGGACCCTTCATTGCAGACCTGCAAAAATGGGGTCTCCTGGAAGCACTGGAAGTTTATTCCGGAAGTTGTATTTGAAACCTTTGAGAATAGCACACGGCACATGTTCCCTGCCAGATTAGAGTTTATGACAGTGTTAAACTGAGCATAGGAGCAGTTTAAATTATACAGTATGGTAAAATCCAGCCAACTTCCATCGTCGTTTTGAAAAATGACTTATAGACCAAATGCCCTTTACATCCAGCTATCCAAATATAGAGACGTATTTCTTTGTAGCATATATCTATTATTCCAGAAAGGAGTTTGCTTAGGAGTAAAATTGTGCGTGTTCCAGCATAACACTTGTTTGTGAAAGGAACCTAGCTTCTAGGGAAGTTTATCAACGCTAGCTTTTACATTGAAAGTCTTCGAATGAACTTGCAGTTCTAGGAGTGCAGGAGACCTAACTGTGCAGCTCTGCAGCCAGGGTCTTGATGGTGCAGCTCCCGGTCCTGACAGGGCAGCTCTGGGTCCTGACAGAGCAGCTCTGGGTCTTGACAGAGCAGCTCTGGGTCCTGACAGA
>NW_015151949.1:91591-111138 GCF_000732505.1 Cyprinodon variegatus | reverse complement strand
TCTATGAATTAAACCCATCCCTTTGGGGAGAAGTGGGCTGCCATTGTATGGCCTCCCAGGGAGCAGCTGTCAGAAACTCAGAACGTAGGACCCAGAATTCAGACAAGGCAGACACTGATCACTTAAAAGCCTTTATTGAAAAAGCTGCGTGCAGCAGCTCGTCAGCTGGGCTGGGTTCACTGCATACGCTGCAGCGAGGGAGACTCAGATCAGTGACTTTCGAAAAACTGGAACGGGGAACAAGCCGGCAGTTTGAAACTGAGCCGGTACCAGCAATTCAGGGGAGAAAAGGAGCAGCGATCAGCAGTAGCCAGAGCATGCAGAGGCAACAGGAGGGATTATCCAAGCAGTGGTCAGAAGACGTGTCCGAGGTCGGGAACAGGTGAAATCCAGATAACAGTCCAGAAACACAGAACAGAACAGGGGCAGCCAAAACTTAGACGTCTTGGGGCAGAAACAGGTCAGGATCAGTCAGAGCTATACACAGACAGGAATGCTAGAATTAAATTCGCTGGAAGCTCAAATAATCTGGCACCATGGGCTTGGAACCGGTGGAATAAATAGCAGAAGAAACAGGTGGATCAGATAAGAGATCATTAGGGTTGGATGGAGAGAACCAGATGAGAGGAGGAGGAGTAAAACCCAGCCTTTGGTGCAAAGATCATGAGAGAAGTGTGGGGTTGGAGAACCCAGAGTGAAGGCCTCAGGGATCAAACCAGATACTTGCAGTACTTTGGTGCTCTTTATTCTATCATTGTAACATTTCAGCTTTGGAGAATTTTTGTTTCTTTGCATATATCTTTTTTTGTGTTTTGCAATTTTATATTTTTATTTTTGCATTGAAACCATTATTTGGATGGCATTTGCAGCCTTAAGCCTTCCTTTGTATAAAAACAGACCACGGATTCTTCACAAAACTCCCAAAAAAGGTGTATGGCATCGACATTATTAATCCTAATGGTTTCTTTTACAACATCATTAACACCAAACAGCCTGGCAGCAGCAGCACATGGAGGAACTTAGAAACAAATGTTTGATGATAAATTATGTTTAGTTATTTTTACTGAGACCACAAACCAATATTACACATCCGGGAAATAGGAGCAAAGGAAGAAAGTGAGAAATAAACAAAATTTGATTTCCCAAAAGATGCAGCAAGAAGTTGTTTAACCTGAATTTTAATAATAAAGATGATGAGGCACACAATCATAATAACAGGAATATACAAGCCCCTGAAGGATTACTTTAGTGCAAAAAATGATTTTAAGAACATTTCTGCATCACACAAAGCAGCCCATATAGGTGGCTCTCAGGAAGAATCAGGCTGGCATGGATTTGTTGGACTTATGAAAAGTCAGCATTGCAATTAAGAAATGTACTATCACTAGCCTCTTAGCGGCTGGTGACAGTACGAGTCTATATAAATATCTATATGTTTTACTTGCACTTTCTTTTTTCACCAGTAAATCACTGTCAGAATGTCTTTTTGGTCTTTTTACTCTGAAACAATCCATTGGTTTAACATTGTGAATGTTAATTTTTTACGTTTCACATCATCAGTAGAGACCTTTAGGTAATTCATGCCAAGCATTTAAAAAAAACAAGCACATACTCACAGATTTAAGTAAAAACCTTTTGCTAAATTGTGGATCTTTAGTCTCTACTCACATGTAACATGTCTTGGCTTTTTTTAGTTGAACTCTTTTTAGACTCCCCAAACACTTAAACATACTCAGCAGTTTTTTTTTTTTCCACTTCACCTCATTTGTCTCTGCTTTCAGTTAGCAAAGCTCAGAGGATACCAACATGTAACAGATTTACTTATAGTAAAAATCAATTAAAAAAACATGACTTGTTCGTAACAGAGTGGATACACACAGACACACAGGTATGTACCGTCTCACAGGGGCACGCATTAACACAGCTTTGCTCTTAATTACCCATGCTCACACTGTTTTTCCAGATGCCTGCTTCTGAAAGCATTTCAATGAGGATTTGTCCTTGTCATACGATGACTAATAAAAAGCTACCATAGTAACAAGGAAAGAACAAAAGTGGAATGAAAAATTATTTATAAGCTAAAGTTGACTTATAAACTGGCGTTCAAGTTTAGTTTGAGGTGTTGTTCTCTGAAGTTCAGTATATAAAAGTGCTCTACAGGATCTTTGGAGGACACACGTTTTCCAAGACAAAAAAAGCATCAATACTGCTTTTCTTTGTTTTATCGATTTGTTGCTGGTGCCTTTGGCTTGTTGGGTTTTATTTCTTAAGAATGCCATTCAGGGGACTCTTCTTTCCAGAAACAGAACCTCTGCTTGATAAGGACCAAACTTGTTTGGATCCGTCCTTAAATTATTCCATTTTTACATGCTTGTTCTTGGCCAGATGATAAGATGAGATAAGATAGACTTTATTGATCTCACAGTGGAGATATTCACTTGTCACATCGGCTCAGTAGTAAAAATAAGGTGCTAAAAGATCCATTGGGTATATACAGTGCGTCCACATGTATACAGTAGCAGCCATTCAAAATGGCTCTTACCAGCCAAATGGCAGCCCACTCGCCTTCAACATCCAGCCACTGGAGTAACCCCCTGGTGCATATTTTTTCTTCCTCTGACTCCACCCTTTCACATAGCCTTGTGAGACCATCCTGATCTCGCGAGCTTTCAAGGTTTCACTCGCTAATCAGTCTGGAGACTCTCTGTTGAAGAAAATTTGGAGCCGTTCACCAAACGAACGTCCAATCAGCGTTGGCTTTGAGGCGGGTTGAGGTGTGACGCAACGAGAAGCGCGTCAGTTCAGTCTAAAGAACATGGCGGCTTCAGTCCATGAAACTAGCGTTAGCGTGGCTATCGAGCAAGTTTTATCAGAATTACAGAGTATTTCTTCACTGAAAGAAGAGCAAAACACTGCTCTGGAGGCTTTTCTCAGAGGAAAAGATGTTTTTGCTATTCTCGCGACTGGTTTCGGCAAGAGTTTGATCTTGTGGTTGTGTTTTCGTCGTTGCTCTGTTAGTACGTCTTATGCTTCGTTGATCTGATTGGTTTATTTGGCCCGTCTATCACCAACATAGGCCAATCAGCTAACCAGTATTTTCGCCCCTTCCCAAAATTACTTCAACGGAAGGTTTCCAGATGGATATGCGGAGCAAATTCATCTGGCGGAGTCAGGTTACCTTTCACAATTCCAGGGTCTAACCAGGAGATGGCGCTTCTCTTTAGATGTTAACGTCCACAAATCATGACAGAAAGAATATTTTAGTACAAAGATTGATGTTTAAAAAGGAATTATAGGGGACCAGCCAAGGGCCCATAAAGGAGAGTGGGTACATTTTGAATGGCCACTACTGTACAGTGCCTCCACATATACACATATATACATTGGATCGACAGAAAAAAAAAAAGGAATAGGGCGATGATTTAAGGCGACTTATGTACATTCATACAGAATGACTGTTTTGGTTGCAACCAATAAACGTTTGTTTACAGTTTCTGACTAATAGTGTTTAGGCATGTCCATGAAGAAAGCTTTTTTTAATTGATATTGCAGCTTTAATTATTCATCAATACCGATATTAACCCAGTACATTATCAGCACAAATTAGACTTACTTTTAATGCAATTTCATTTCAGTTTGTTTATATAGTGCCACTTCACAGCACATATCATCTCATGGCACTTTACAGTTTACCAGATCATCCAGTCAAATTGATTCAAAGTTTTCTATCTAAGGAAAACCAAATGATTTTATCACTCATTTGGCAAACTGAAGGACCTGGGAGGCGACTGAACTACTAAATACTGTAAAAACATAATTCCAGCCACTAAATAAGGTAAAAATGCCAACTGTTATATTCAATTGTATGAGCATACCCGCCATACCAGCATACCCATAGTCAGAAACTTTTTATACTGTTTAAATGCAAATCTGACATCCAGCGCATGCATATTGACTATGGGTATGCTGGTCTATGATGGGGTATGCTTATCTGACAGAACACCGGCACAGGAATGACATATTATGTTGATTGATTTTGATTGATTGACTTTATTGATCTCACAGTGGAGAAATGTACTTGTTATGCAATGATGTTATATTCAGAAACAAGGGCAGCACTAACGCCTGCTTGGATGGTGACATCGAAATTAAAAATTCTGATTGAAGAAAAATTCCTCCCTTCCTCTGTCATGTGTCACAGCCATAATCAGTCCCTGATTGGTTGCTGTGACACAACAAGACACCGAAGTTCAGATTTTCCAACTCCATCAACCACTGCTTTGCAGTGCATTGCAGGTGTTTAATCACTGCAGTGTTGCTGGAATCGCCAGAGTCATCCCTTTAGCTTGAAACATTTCATGTTGCTTTGAGTTGCATCATTCTTGCTGTACGCCTGCCAGGAATAGCATGCAAATCAAAAGGTTGTAAGGCTTCTGTTGTGTTCATTGTCTGCATCAGTGAACTGACTACATGGAAGCACCTTTAGACAGTAAAAGACTTTCACAAGCAGGTAACTTTACAGTGACTAACATGCCTTATTTCATCTAGTTTACAACTACATGTATGCTGTGAAAACCATAGTTTGCATCCTCACTTGTCATAGAAATGTACACATTAAAATACATAGTCCTTTTGATACAAATTACAGAATTAGTCGAAAGTTTAAGAGTTTAATCTATTGAAGTTGGTGTTAATCTCAAAAAATACTATTCATAATATTTTGTTTGAGTTCTTTTTTCTTGAAATTAATGTACTGGTAAAACGTATTCAATGTGTCCCACATTGGGAAGATTCACTCTCTGGATTTGACCCTTCACCTGGGGAGCAGTGGGCTGCCATTGTGTGGCACCCAGGGAGCAGTGTGGGTTAGGGGTCTTGCTCAGGAACTCAGAGTGGAGGCCATGGGGATCAAACCGGGTACTTGCAATCTTCTCAGAGCACAAGCACACTGCTCTAAGCACTAGGCCAACCAAGGAATAATTGACAGATAAGTATAAGTCACACAACAGTGTCCTTGAAAGAAAGATTGTACCTTTATTTTCTCCAAAAAGGAGAAGTGAACTCATAGAAGTTGATTAGGAGTTCCCTTCAGTCCACTTTGCCTACTGCAACACATAAAGAGGCATTGAGCCACGGGAGAATACCTCAAAGAGATTACAGTGCAAAATGTCACAGATGACTGAGTAGATGAGTTCATATTAATTAGTACCATAATGGGCACTTCACCTTTTGTATTACTGGATTTGTAAGATGAATGAGGTCAAAACCCTTTCTGTTCAAATGAAGTAGAAAAATATTCTAGGTCAGGATTTTCTGCTTCTGTAGCCTTTATCAGGCGGCTGATCTTATATGGGTCAGTCTTACCGACCCAAAGATAAGTGCGACATCTGATTAGTTTACATTTTATTTTTATATATTTTTTAAAACATTACTGACAGAGTCTGAGTTTTTAATTTATTTGTAGGGTTTTTTTCGGTTGGTTTCAGGTTAGACTGGTGATACAGTCATAAGGAAGTCTGCATATATTATTATTATTACAGTAGTAGCCATTCAAAACTTCCCCATCTTCCTTGATGGGCCCCTGGTTGGTCCTTGGCTGCTCCCCTACAGTCAGTCTTTGTACTAAAATATTCTTTCTGTCATTATTTGTGGATATTAAGATGTAAAGAGAAGCGTTATCTCCTTTTCAGACTGTGTAATTTAGTGAAAGTTGAGTCAGAGTAAAAAAAAATAAAAAAATCCACAGCCAGGAGAAGGCCTGTGGCTGGAAGTTGGATGGGATTTTGCTGGGTGTTGCAGGGATGTGGGCTGGCGTTTGACTGGGAAGGTCCATTTAGAATTGCTGCTACTTTACATATTTTACATTTTCTCTTTATTGGATTTTTATTTTATTTTAATACTTTTTTTAACCACATGTCCCTACAAAAAGTTTTAGTCCCAGTAACGTTCTTATATCTAAATGAAGCTTGACTTGTTTGGCCACAAAAACCAAGTAATCTTTACAGGAGGTAGTTTAAACTTAAGGAAGTAAAAGTGAAAGTTTATTACCAGGCAGAGTGTTGAGACACACATTCTGTCTGTAACAGAATGTATGAAGAGAAACCTCTATCTACCTCCACTCATAATATTCCAAAAAAGTTTAAAAAAACAATCCACTGGACTTTGTTTCCAAGTTTGAAGATGTTTCTCTTCCCATCCAGAAAGTTTTTTTTAATTCAAAATGTCAGAAATAGCGTTGAGTTTGAGGTTTTATACAGTAGCCCAACAAAGCCTTGTTTTTGTTTAGAAAACATGCAAATTGGAACTGACAAAACAGGTGCACCCCTTTGGATTGGGGGTCGTTTGGCTTCTTTTGTTACCCTGCAATGCCTTATACCTGTCTATCGGTATCATTGCTGATCGTAACTATAGCTTCTGTCTGGAAGTATCAAAAACACGGCAATCGTTAAAATGTATGCCATGGTGTGTGCGCAGATGTTTCTGCATGTTCGATGTATTTCCTCCCGCGGATGTAATTGCCACTTTGCAATGATTGCAAAGCGCCTTGTCGCCATCTTTCTCTTCCTTAAAATAAAATCAATCTTTCAATTGCTTTAAGCGCTTTTGTTTTGCGTAACTTGCATAAAAAATATGACGTAAGTGGTGCTGCCCAGAGCTAGGCTCTGGTTCTGCCTGTAATCGTTAATGGAACCATTTAGCGGGCTGCCAAATGGTTTCATGGAATTGGAACACATGGAACCAGTTTAACCCCCATCATATTTCTTTATTTTCACATGCAGAAGCTCTGCAGAAAACACAACAGACTGCCCCAAAAAACTGGATCAGCTTTTCTGATTGGTTGACGCTCCGGTGTAGATTGGGAAAAGTTTAATTTTATAAACTTAAGCATTGAACTCTCAGATGCTTGGATGCCAAACACTCAGACATCACAACGGTTCGATGCGCCACTGGCCTTCTCAATGCCGTCCCCCCGATAGACTTTGCTGGTAAATCACATACTTTGACTTCGAAAACGCGTCAAACCTGAACACACCATTACAGCGTCTGTAGTTTGTGTGGGGTAGTTACCTTACCTGTTGATGATGATGATGATGATGCGCAGCACCTATGCCCAAACCATGAAGCTACTGTTTTAATAAACAGTCGTGCTACCCTTGGCTCTTCAAATATATAACAACTCACAGTTTTGTTGACGACCTAGATCACCGTCCTACAGTCATTGTTATTTATTTTTAATCAATATCAAAATTTACATTGAAAAATAGAATACAGAAGACACGATATTGGTGTCCTCAATGGTACAGTAGTTACGGCCATGACACCATGCACAATAATTCTGTCTCCATCAGAATCACAATAGAACAAAGAATGAAGGGAAGCCATTAAAAAAAGGAACATACCTGAGTCATGTTGACCCGACAAACTAAGAAGATGCTCACTCACGTGTTCCCTGCTCCCACGCTCAACAGATTTCATAAAAAAATGTCCTGTGATTTGTTTAGAACTGTTTCATACTTGTTGCTTTGCTCACTTTTGAATCTACAGTAAGTGTAGTTTGACACATTTAGTCTCAAACTAGTTAGAACAGCTTAAAACAGATCTTTGACACCAGTCCTTTCTGCATTTAGAAGGGTTATTTGCAGTTTATCAAGTTTTTAAATAAAAGTGATGACCTGATTCAGGAACTTCTTACATTTTTATCTTAATTTCATTTTCTGAGGACTCAGCAGTAATGGAAGCATCTTACTAATACTGAAAATAGGTCACTTTATGCTCTGTTGAACTCCATTGTCAGTGCAGACATCTTCCTCTTAGTTATGGTGCACTTATCAAAAACAGTTTGACAATGTTACCACATCACAATGCATTATTCAGCATCACATGCATAGAAGTAGTAAAAATGCATGAGATGCTATTATGCGCTACCTGCTATTATGTGACTAATTTGATTTGATGGAAGTGCAAACAAACAGTTTATTACTGCATCCTTTAGTTTTAATAATGTGTGGTCGCCATTTTAGATGTTGAGGTTGTCAGTGTTTTATTAAGGCTTCTGATCAACATGCAAGGAGGCAGGGATAAAATTTTAAGATTTACTGTGACAAAGGGAATGAGAGGAGATCTTGATCCAGAATTTCAAAGGAACACAGAAGAGGAAGAACGTCATTACAGAAATGGAGCAGATGTCAGTAACTGATAAAGGTGGAATGTTTGATCAGGCTGGCTGTGAAGTTGGAAGATGATGCCAAAGAGGAGAGGGCACGATGTGAGTTGGACTTGGAAAGTGGTGGCATTGAAGGGCTAACAGGTTTTTTCAGATGGAGAGGAGAGGAAGTTTGATGCAGCTGGTTGTGACGTTTGGAATCCAGATGGAACGGGAAGGGAAGGTAGGTTTACTATAAAAAGCTTGGGAGCTTTCTAATAGAATAACTTAAAGAAGAAAAATGGGACGGTTAACTTGGAGCTCCAAGAGCATAAAGATAATCACAAAGATTTCAAGGCTTAGGCTACATCCACACAAAGAAAGACATTCATAATTTCAGAAATGTTATCTGTAAGCAGAAGGCCAGCTAAATAAATGTGTGCCTCCACATAAATGTCCTATATAGTAGCAGCCATCAAAATGGCCCTTCCCAGTCAATCAACAGCAGAATGGTCGCCTACTCCATAGTGACTCCTAGCCACACCCCTCCAACTTCCAGCCACTGGCCTTCTCCTGGGTGTGCATATTTCTTTACTCTGACTCCACCCTTTCACTGAATTACAGGGTCTGACTAGGAGATGATGCTTCTCTTTAGATTGTAATGTCCACAAATCATGACAGAAAGAATATTTTAGTACAAATATTGATTTTTAAAAAGGAATTGTAAGGGACTAGCCAAGTGCTCATCAAGAAAAGAGGGGACATTTTGAATGCCTATTACTGTATATACTTAAAATGCAGCTAAATTGTGGCTGGCCTGTTGGTGGCGCTGTGATGCAACGGAGAAAGCAATCTGAGAAGAGGAACGGGCATGAGCACAACACCATATGGCATCATCTTTACTGTCCCTTCCTTGGTGTGGCGTGGCGTGCTTCTCAAGCAGGAGGCGGATGGTGCTAGCATCTCAAATGTAGAAAGACCCAAAACATGACAAAAGTTTCAAAGGATTTTCACTTACAATCAAGTTTCACAAATGTTTGTATACAGACCACCAAAACGGAGGCAGGATACATTGGTTGGATCAGGTTTGATTTTGACTTCTTAATCATGGGGCAATAATGCCAGCCTCATCAGCCAGACTGGTAAAACTGGACTAACAGAATCAAACAGGTTGGAAGCAATCAGATAACTATGGATGTCATCCAGAAAAATCTCATTTGGATAAAAAAAAAAAACTCTGATAGCAGCTAGTTATGACATGGATATATCAAGCTCACTCAGAACATCATATACGGCATCATTAAAACATGTAGAGCTTTGATTGGTCCATTCTGCTTTACACTGGAGAATCTGGGCCTTACCAGACAAACGCACTCACCGGCTAATTCAGTCAAGCTGGCCAGGCTACTAGAAAATATCAAGGAGAACACTCAGGTATGGAATGACTGGAAGCTCGTTCCTCCTACATTCTAGCTGAAACAGGTATACAGGGATGTGGACCCAGCTTTCACTCAATGCTCCCCTCTAGTGGCCATCTGTATCAAAACTCCACCATGGGCCCATAGTCTGATAGAGGTTGAGGCTAATGAGGAACATTCAGCTCTCCCACTCAGATATCTGAATTCAGGTTTCCAAAACAATTTCTCTGTTTAAAACTAGAAAGCACCAAGAGTAAGGGTTAGTTACTGGGTCTCTGAGCAAGACCATTAACCCCATATTCCTCCTTGGGTGCCCCACGATGGCAGCCCACTACTGCCCACGGGATGGGTTGAATGCAGAGGATCTTTTGTCTTTTGTCATGGAGAGGATCTTTGCTGCCGTCTGGACCGACTCATGTTGCTGCACATCTGAGAACATTTCTCTATCAAGATGACTAGCGAGTAAATAAGGAGGCAAAGGATAATATCTCATTTCAAAAAGGTATATCTTTTTGTTGAAATTTTTCTTGTGTCTTGTGGTGAATCTCTTTTAATTTTGACTCTGTTATTGTTCCAGACAATCAGTGAAGCACAGTTCGTCTTGGATCTTCATGGAAGAGGTCTTACCTGTGTGCAGCAATTCTCAGTCTTCACCGTTGCCCTGTATAAGACGGACCAGAGCCGCCTTCAACCCCTAAGCCAGCTGAGGTCCTTTGGAGTGAGCAGGCCCTTGCTTAAAACCTTCCATGACTTTGTGGTCTAGACAAACTGGTGAGAAAGGCTGCTTCTGTCCTAGGCTGCACTCTGGACTAAGTGGAGGAAGTGGCTGAGAGCAGGGTGCTGTCTAAGCTTCCATCCATCATGGACAACACCTTCCACCCTCTGCACCAGACCGTAGAGGAGCTAAGCAGCTCCTTTAGTGAAAGACTTTTACTATCCTTGTTGAGTGGTCATTTTGAGGACCCAAATGCAGAGACTTAACGAGGCAACTGAGGCAGAAATCAAAACAAATCAAAATACATAGAACCTATTTGAGATGATGTAGGCTACAAGTAAATTTCTCCACTGTGAGATTAAAAAAGTAAATCAATCAATCAATCAGTCAATGACCTGCCTGCTCTCCAGCACCATGTCTCTTCAAATACCAATGGTCTCAGATCTCACTCACATTCTCCTCCACCTCTGGGGTACATTCTGAAAAAGCAGCTGAATCAAATCCCTACAGATCCATGCTACCTCCCCTTCATCCCTCATCAAGTAAATCCATCAATCATCAGTTGTCATTGACTAACTTCTTCCTCATCCGTCTGCTTTCTCCCCTCAGACCAACCAGAAATTCATCAGACTTCTTGCAGTTCCCTGCTTAGAGATTCTTGTTGGTTTTGTTGGTTGTGATTCTGCATTTGGCTCAAAACATTTCAAAACACCATGACATTAATATGTAGATTTAGATCGTTGTTGTAGTATCCACCATGGGTCAAAGCCAGTGAAATGTCCTAGCATGAAGCATACTCAAACTCTAACGTAAACGTGTGTTGGAGCAAATTGAAGCCCAGCCAACAGCAGCAAGTCATTTGTCACAGCTGACTGGGTAAACTGGATAGCCTTAATGAATGTTTTAATTGAAGCTTTACCTCTTTTGAACTTTTGACTTTTCTCACAGCTGTCTCCAATGGTTCAGGCATCATTCCTAATTAATTGGTCGGTCATTTATTATGCTGACAAACACTCTGTGACGGAAACACAAAGAGACATGCTTGAATGCATAATGGGGTGCGCGCTCACGTGGATGAAAGGATGTGTATGTGGAGTGGACTGAGACTCATGCATGGCACGGTGCAAACACATATCCTCATATGAATATCACTGTCAGAACTCCATTCATTTTTCATGCTTAGGCAAAATAAAGAGAGTGAGCATGCACTGTGAACTTCTGGCAGAAAGCAGAGCTTTATCACATGAAGTAACTGTGTGGCGCACCCCTTCTATGACATATATGCATTCACTTTGACAGACAAAAAAGAGAATAATAAACTGGCAGCTCAAAGATCTTGAACAGACTGTAATAGATGAAACCTGACAAACCAGCTGACAGTGTCATCAATCATGTCAATCACAGCCTTTCTCTTTTTGATGCACCAAAAGTGACTTTCTTTTTTCTCAAATGTAAAGATTTATTTACCCAGGTGGCTGATCATTTGCACACGCATGTGGTGATTTATTCTGATTTTGAGGATATTTCTGGATCTTGGTCACTTTATAAACTCACTTGCAACTTAATTAGTTATATTTCATAAATTTCTTATAGACACGGACAGTGAATAAGCTAATGCTGTTGACTCATACAGTATTTAGACATAGAGAGGAGTATTTATGTGACTTTGAAGGTGGCACGTTGGAGTCCAGATGTCCTGCTCTATTTTCCATTTACAATAACAGTAAATGTGAATTCAGAATTCACCAGCAGTGGTCCAGTGACCTGCAGCCGAGCGAACATAAATGCTATGAGTCAGAGGTCATATCAGAAGTAGCAGATTTGCTGAAGGAGAAACACACTGATGTATGTGGTTTTTTTTTTTCATTATTCGATTTTCATTAAGGAACAGAACTGAACTACTGTCACTGCAATGGAAGTAAGGATGTTGTGAGCTTACAGCAATGACAATTTGATTAAAATCTATGTTTGGAGAAAACCATTTTACATCCGAACAGAGGGAACAATTAGGGCCTTTGATATCTGTCTAAATTATCCTAAAAATCAGACTCCTTTATTCTACTTGCTGTCTTTTAAGGAAAATACTGTTTGAGACAAATAGCTTGTTTGATTGATGCAGAAGCTCGCTCTTTTTTCAGTCTGTCTCAGAGACTCACTATATTTTCATTTCTGGATGATTAAATAATCATCTGACTGGGGGCCTTTAGGGACACACTTAGCCTATTATTGTGTCAGGACTCCAGAGTCTACTCTCAAAGACTAATGGCAAAATACAAACACAGACACTGACCTACATTTCTGTGTATTTCTTTGCTCCAGCATGAACAAACTTAGATAAGCGTATTAACAAATATACTAGTCATCTAATTCATAACATGAAACAAGCACTTTTTATGTTATCTTATATTTATTTTGAAGTCTTCATTGTAATTTTTGTCTTCAGATTAACAATTGTTTGTGACTAAAAAAGCATTTGATATCCATGTACAGCTGCATATAATTAATCTCTTCAATGAATCAGTGTTTTTGCTCCTGTCTTAGCATCAGAGTGAGGACCGTTTATAACCCTTATATTTAGGGCTAGGTGGTAATCTGAGTTAAGGTTCAGGTGGAGGCTGGGTTTGTACAGGTTGGATAGTTATGTACAGACAGTAATGGTAATATTAGGGTTATTGTTGTGGTATAGAGAGGGTTAAAATAACTGATTATCGTGGGAGTTAACAAATAGTCCTCACTACATGTAGGAAGACCAGAATGGTGGTCTGTGTGCATGTGTATACAGCATCTACTCAAAGATAATCTGGATAACACTGATGGGAAAATAAACATGTTAAGTTCTTGTCTTTGGAGAGAAATTTAAAAAAGAAAAAATAAACAGCAAAGACTTCATAAATTTAATTATTCTTGCTTTGGCAATAGCCAACTAAAAATCTATAAAACGGTTCATCTGCTGCCTGCGCAGACTGGTAGAAAGTCTTCTTCTGATCTGAATTTGATAAGAACTCAGTAAAAACTACTTCTACTGAACTTCCTGATATTATTTACTGCAACACTATTGTTAAGTGTTGGAGTAAATAATATTTTAATGTTGCTGTTTTTATTATCGGTTACTGCTCTGTTAGGGTCAAAAGGAACAATCATATCTGCTGGTGAAGGTTCCCATTCATTCAGGTCATAGTCATTTAAAAAAAAAGAAAATTAAAAACAATCCACTGGACTTTGTTTCCAAGTTTGAAGACATTTTGCTTCCCATCCAGGAAGATTTTTCAATTCAAAATGTCAGGAATAGCGTAGGATTGTAGAACCTCAAACTCAACTGTTAGGTTTATTCAATGATGATTATAAAATTAATGTGTGTGCTTATAAACATTGAAGCAAGGAGATGCTTCACTCTGTCTTATGATTCAGTCAAGAGGAGAGCATCCTGTCTTATGACCTGATCAATTGTTCTGTCAGAACAATACTGTTTTGTAACCATGTGTTATGTTCTGTTAATAAAAGACGACTGCAGCAGGGGGGTCGGGAAAAAGTGTTGAAAGTTTTGTTGGGCTCTTTCCACTCCTGCAGGAGTTGTTGAATCTCTTTTCTGTGTGGACTCAGTTTCTCTTTTACGAACCTACATTTTTGAACCTAACATCAACGCTGTTCCTCACATTTTGAATTGAAAAAGCTTCCTGGATGGGAAGCGAAACATCTTCAAACTTTGGAAAAAAAAAAAAAAGCCAATGGATTAATTTTTGGAATAACAATCAGATCTCTGATATCAGATGGAGCTTGGCCATTTAAGGCTTTATATGTGAGAAAGAGGATTTTAAATTCTATTCTGGATTTAACAGGAAGCCAATGAAGAGAAGCCAGGATAGGAGAGATATGATCTCTCTTTTTCATTTTCATCAGAACTCTGGCTGCAGCATTTTGGATCAGCTGAAGGCTTTTAACTACAGTTTGTGGACTTCCTGATAGTAAAGAATTACAATAGTCCAGCCTTGAGGTAACAAATGCATGGACTACTGTTTCTAGAGATCAAAAAGTAATTCTCAGCAACATCTTTACTGTGGGATTTAAATGACATGTTCTGGTCAAACAGCAACATTTTGACTTTATTACTGAGAGCCAATTGATTCAAACCTGAATGATTTAATAATGTTGGGACACCTATCACTGAAATCCTCATTTGACAACAGCTTATTTTTATTCACTCGGGTTATGTTTGGCTGATGATAATGTTTTCTTTTTTGATAAAAAAAGTAAAAAAAATGTAAAATTTGTATGGCACTTTATAGCACTTTAAGTAGTCAAGGGAGATCTCTGTCTGCAGAGGCTGCATCTTCACCAAAGGCCATGTTTCATTTATAGACATCCTGAAGGACTAAAGGAAAGAAATAAAACCTGTGACAACTTCCTCCATAGTGTAAGATAAAAGGAATGACGTGACTGATGCAATGAACCAGGGAAACCACTGCCCCCTCCTCACATTTTAGACCACAGACACTTAGGTTTTTGGTTTTTATCTGAGAAATTATATATTTTTTTTTTTAATCAGCAAAGTGTTGTTGCTGATATTTACCTCCATGAAACAATGATAGTGCTGATTGTGGCTGTCAAGTAGTCTGTTATCAGAATAAAGTCAGCTCCTCCAGCATGTTCAAATTTAAAAAGTTAGGTGTTGAAAAGTTAACATTTTTAGGTTTAATGCATTCAAGATGTCCTCTACAATGGCAGCAAACAAGTGTGAGTAAGTCTGATGCAGACATATTAAATGTAATCAAACAGTTTCATTCAGTTTAGAGTTACAAATAAACAATTATTTAGAAATACATTAGAAAATAAGGACCCTGGAATAGAATGGTTTAGCCCAGCTGGGGCCTGGGCATCTGGTTCCAGGGCTAGCCAGCTATAACTAAGGGATTGGGCTGCCAATGAGGTACTGACGATGCTAGCTGGTCCAAACGTAGTAGCCTAACTCTTCAAATAAATGGAAAAAGAGGAATGAAGCAGAAAGTAACATACAGCATGGATCGTTCAGTCAGGCTCTGTTAGCATTAGCATTCAGTTCAGAACTTTTTCTTGAAAACCATCAGCAGTTCCAAAAAAGTGAGAAACGAAAACAACCACTGGACTTTGTTTCCAAGTCAAAGACATTTTGCTTCCCAATCCGGAGGCTTTTTCAATTCAAAATGCCAGAAATAGCGGTGAGTGCAAGGCTTTATACAGTAGCCCACCAAAGCCTCGATGGCCATGGGTCAGCGGGTTTTAGCGGCTCTTAGGCAGATTGGGCCCACCTGTTCCATTCTTTACTGTTGAGGAGGAGGAGGGGTTAACTGGGGACTGAGCCGAGTCACCCTCAGTTGATTGTGGAGATACTGTATAGATAAAGTTTATTAGTTACTACTCTTTGTCACTATAATGTCACTATAACAGTTTATCCAATTGTAATCGCGTTATCCAAAGCTTGAGCAAAAGTTTGCTAATTGTTTAATGGGTCACTGATACATCTGCATTTTGCTGGGTGTGTTTGATCATCCTCAGACTCACTGTCCGAATGTGGGACACTTACGTCATCCATCTCTCCATCTCTGCCCCAATCGCTATCATCAATATTTTTCAGCATTTCCAAAGCCTGTTTTGCTGCTAGATATCTTCTGAAAGCCATTTTTCCATATTAGCCAAAGAGTTACAACGTTGTCTAGGGTGAATGTTGGTTGCTAGGCAACAGTAGGGGGACGTCAATCAACAGTGGAAAGAATTTACTACGCAGCTGTTAGAGGCGTCAAAATGACAGCTTTTGGAGATTGAGGTAAAATTATGAAGGAAATATAGAAACAGGTAAAGTAAGTTAACATGACCAACATAGGGTTAATATAAATAAAATCCTTTCACTTCATAATCTCTAAACTGTAAAAATGACTGCCTACATCATTGACCTTTGATCATAAACACAGACACGGTGCAGAGATGGACGAAAACAACATTCTCGCACTTTATTCAGCAAATGAAACCCAGACAATCTCTAGACAGCATTTGCTACAAGAGACTGGCAAAAAGAATAAAATACAGCCGAGTGCACGTATGGAGCCTGCAAGTGCTGACTCTTTCAGCATAAGAGTTCACCACTTCAGCTGTCAGTTTACCAGCACCTCCATCGTGTGGAGAGGGAATATTGTTATTGCTAGAGCCAGCAAAGAGTCAGTTAGACTTCTGGGGCATTTTCAACTTTTTGTATCTCTTAAACTGAAACACAGACTGTAACAGTCTTGCAATAGGTGAAATTACCAGAAAACAGAAGACCTAGAATTCAACTAGAAACAAAGAAATAGTTTTTAACAGTTTATTGTAATGTCAAACTGCCGCAGGTTAGAAGGGATTCTCCAGAGTCAGCAACCGGAACTTCAAAAAGGAGATTGGACAGTTCAGTGACCAGACAAACAGAGGGCCGTGTTTCCAATGTTGGATTGCGGTTCGCTAAATGATGATTCCAGCCTTTTATAACTAAACCAATGTTGCAGATAATTCAACTCTGAGCACATTTTTAGCCTAACACACGATACTCTAAATATAAGGGAATCAAATATAGTGGTCATTACCATCAAGGTAAGGATAACAATTCTCTTTAACGACCCCCTTTTAGAGACATAGACAGGTATGGGACATTGCAGGCTGGCAAAAGAAGCCAAACAAACCCCATTCCAAATGGGTGGACCTGTTCATCAGTTTCAACTTGCATATTTCTAAGCAAAAACAAGGCTTTGTTGGGCTACTCTATAAAGCGTTGAACTCAAAGCTATTCCTGACTTTTGAATTGAAAAACCTTCCTGGATGGGAAGCAAAATCTCTTCAAACTTGAAAACAAAATCCAGTGGATTGCTTTTTAAATTTTTTGGAATGACTATGACCTGGATCACTGAGAATCTTCATCCGGACCTTACCATCAAGGGCAAAGGTAGATTGTAATGCCATCACTAGCCAACTATTGGCCAACTCTATCAGGCGATAATTGTTCCTATTTGACATATTTCATCACTTCAAAAACAGGACATTGCCCTCTAAACCAGATCCTGTCAGCAGTATTACTCTCTAATAGGGTTGGTTTTATTTGCTCTGTTGTACTAGTACAGTTTTTCAGACTGTCCTTGGCGGGCGATGCGTTCCACCTCCTGCCGCTCCTCCATAGGTGCAGTTCATCAGCTTATTAAATCCACTCTCCAAGCAGCTGCCAGTTAGAGGAGCAGGTGTAACAGAACCTTCATCAGCTCATAATTTCATCTATTTATTCATTAGAATTAATCAAATAATCAGTCAGTTTACTCCACATCAAACCTGTATTATACAGGGACGCTTCAGCATCAGTGAGTTTTGAGAAGGTTCAGTTGCAGCTGTTTAAATGAAAGTGTTTGTTTGTGTAATTTAATTTAAAATGAGCAAACTGTTCTGGCATTATACATTTACTCCTATTTATTACCCATTTTAGCCACTTTAAAAGCCTTGAATGAACACGTGGTTCTACCCTATGAAATGACATACCTGTTTTGGTTCTTCAGGGCTGGATAAATGTGGCATTTTGCCCACAGGCCTTGAATTTTGTACCCGGTACTATGTGATCACAAGGCACTTACATACACTGGTGAGGATGATCCACAGGTTGTATCCTGTCCTGTATGCTGTCTCTCTCCCTACATGCTTATTCTGGCTCCAAGGGTTGACAGCCTCTGTGTCTCCAACCAACTATTTTTATTTTCTCTTTCTTCCTACTCTTTAGCTCCTTCATTATCTTCTCAATCCTTCTATCTCTGCTGTTCTTTGCTAACTGGTGCAAAAAATGTTTAGTGTTAATATTGGATCATGTCTAATAGGTGAAAACTACAAACAGATCTAAAATAGGGTTAAGGCTAAAAGTCGTTACAGTAAAAAAAAAACACTAGAAATACTTGTCTAGCACATCCACAAGAAATAAAATCATATAGCTAAACTCTTCTCTCTTTACGTCCTTTCCCATTAGTCATGTTTGACAAATATTTGTGGGGTTTCTTTTTTTATCTTTTCTTTATCTTCTCGTTAAGAAGAGATAAAGAAAAGTGGGTGTTACAGTGCACACTATGCTGCACTAAAGCCTGAAGGAAAAAATATATATATATTTTGGTGAGGCTCAACAAACGGTTAACACTTTATAAGCTAGGATGGAGTTGATGCATTTGCACTACCATCAGTAATCTGTTTGTCTTAAAGGCATTTATTATAAGTGCATTGTTACGGAAGGACAATCTATGCATTAAATATGCACCACCAAGAGATAATCTGTCTTGTTCTACATACTATTTGGTTACAGATGTGTTCTGTATTTGCACATTGCAAACTAGAAACACATATATCTGGTAGAGCCTGGTGGCTGATTTACTCCACAGGTAAGGGTTGACATCAGTCTCCATAGTTACCATTTATCAGAAGTAGGCTGTCCTGCTGACAGTTTGAGCGCACCACATACAGACCAGCCAATCTGTTCCCATGAAGACAGACAGGCTGTCTATCAAATCATATCAAATCATATCATATCATATCATATTATAGTTGTACTGGCTTTGTTCAAAGACAAATATAAAGTCATGGTGATTAAGCTACAAAATGGGACAATAAACCGGCTTATAGTTAATAATTAGTTAAGTTATTAGTTAAATAAGTTAATTAATTGTAAAAATGTTGGGGTTTCAAATAGAATAAGATTGA
The DNA here is from genome assembly GCF_000732505.1 of Cyprinodon variegatus. Lineage (NCBI taxonomy): Eukaryota > Metazoa > Chordata > Actinopteri > Cyprinodontiformes > Cyprinodontidae > Cyprinodon > Cyprinodon variegatus. The sequence continues at coordinate 92,144 of NW_015151949.1, read as the reverse complement.
GACATCTCACCCTAGTCGGATTTGTAGATGAGGATTTAAGCACTCCTGTCTTGAAACTATCTATGTTGTATTTTCTCTGTTTCAGGTATTAGGAGTATTCAAGCAGACTCTTTGAGTCATATGTCTGCCTAACATCTAAATAAAAGCCCCCCGTAAAGCAGTTCCCTGGAAGCATTTCTATGTTATTTAATCTCATAATTCAGTAATTCAGCTTAGAAAATGATGGAGAAAGACTATAACTTATGTATGAGTATATTTCACATGATGAAAAGCTCTAGATATAAAGGCCAAATATTGACATAATATAGCTACAACCATTGTCTACATTACTGATACAAATATAGGCTACAGAATGTACAGCATACTATCGTATTTTCACGACCATAAGGCGCCCCGTACTAAAAGGCGCAGTCTCAGTTATGTGTGCCATTTCTGTATTTAACACACACATAAGGCGCACCGGACTATAGGGCGCGTTTTTTATATACTGGTACATGTCCTCTACTACGTTTAAATACCTCTACTGCGTATTTAAAGCTACAGTGTGTAATAA
>NW_015151949.1:88064-89918 GCF_000732505.1 Cyprinodon variegatus | reverse complement strand
TGACATTTATGAGTTAATTTCTAAAAATATATTTTACGTTTCTCTCTTCTTATCAGGGAGGGCGGTGCCCCAGCGCCCCCTATGGGCCGGCCGCCACTGATGGAGTCACAGATTAACAGCTAAAGATTAAACTGTGCTTCATAGGCGCGTCTCTTTGCCATTTTTAGGGTTGTTCAGACAACAATGTTCTGCATAAAGCACATACCTGTTCTTTTATACACAAACCACGCCCACACTTCCCCCTTTAACGTTCTCATGGTGGTCTCAACAACGTCCGCAGTAACAACACACATAGGGCACATTTTGAGGGAAAAAAAGACGTTTATATGCGCCTTATAGTCGCGAAAATATGGTATATTAGCCTACAAATGTCTAATCTAACTTTCTACAAATCTAAGGGGAGTCCATCCTAAGAAATGGGGCATTTACATCAAAAAAACAATTTACTTTTGAATGAGGGTTGTAAGAACTGGAGAACAAGTTTGTTTTTGTCTTTTTTTATGTTTGGTTTCCAAGACCAAAACAAATGACATAAATTTATATGGACCATAAAACTAACATAATTTCTGTTAATGTTTTTTATCTCATTATTTTCAGTGAACTTGGGCCAAAGAGGATCATCTGTTTTTGCTACTGAAAAACAGCAATAAGTTTCTTTCTGCTTCTGATTATAAGAATTCCAAATTGGGAGCTAAGCTAATGTCTAAAATAAGAACAAAAGTACTTATATACCCTCACAAAGCAGAACATTATATTGGTATTTTATATCTAAAAGTTCTATGGATTTTCCATTCAATCACATCCTGCATCAGTGTGATATATTTGAAATAAATCAAAGCTGCACCAGAGAATAACTTTATTTACTTTTATTTCAATACATTTTCCTTTACACTGCTTCTGCATACAACTGTTTGGCTCGGTGATTTTTTTTTATTTTGACCCAAAACTTTTAAATCTCCCCCTTCCTCTGTTAAAATGGAGCGGAAACCATGCTAGTGTTCATCTCTGCTTATTGATACTTATCCATGGATTAGAAGATGATCATTTACACAAGTTCATCGAATTGATCTATGTGTTGCAAGAAGCTGCAGGCTTAACAGGTCTGTGCTCCCGGAACACAGACCTGTTAAGCCTCTCTTCCTTGTCACCTGTGACATGCAGCAATCAATACATGTGTGAACCTGATCATCAATCTAATACAAACACATCCATCAATATTTGCAGAAATGAATCAATGCTGCAGCAAGAAGTGGATTGCATGAAAAGAGATGGAACAAAAAGAATGACCTGATACCGTTCAGACGTAAATCTGAAAGGTATCAGTACCCCAACTATATATTAGCCTCGAACTTTGCGCTATTCCTGACATTTTGAATTGAAAAAGCTTCCTGGATGGGAAGCGAAATATCTTCAAACTTGAAAACAAAGTCCAGTGGATTGTTTTTTTTACTTTTTTGGCATCTCGGGAAAAGGCACAGTATGGGCCTGATCTTCAAGAGGTTTGCATGTCTGACTTGCAAGCTATTTGTACTTGCAGAGCAGTTCTTTACAGAAGGTGCTGAACTGTATGCGATTTATGCATACAGTTCAGCCAGCTTGCAAAACAGTCTTTGCTGAAACTGAACTGGAAAGTCAGATGCAAACACAAAAACATTTCTGTGGAAGTGGCCTCAGAGGAGGCATTGGTATGATGGCAGAAATGGAGAGACAGTTTGTTTGCATGTAAACATATTTCGACTAGGAGAGATGACAACTGTAAAACAATGATAAAATCAACAATAATTATTAAATAATAAAACAATAAATCTGCCCCAATAATCACTAATTTACCCTAAATCATTGATTAATTGCATG
>NW_015151949.1:75424-86863 GCF_000732505.1 Cyprinodon variegatus | reverse complement strand
CACTTCTCTCCAGGTGCCGCACAATGGCAGCCCACTGCTCCCCAAGGGGATGGGTCACATGTACTTGTGACAGTGTAATAAAAATAAAGAGCTAAAAGTAAAGTAACTTTCCGTATCCGTTGCCTCTTTAGTTGTTATATCAGACAATGTTTATACACAGTAAATACCTGGAGAGTTTGCTGGTGAGTCATTAGCTGATTCTTTTTGCGTGGGTCTATTGATGTGATGACCCCAGAGACCGTGCTCAGGAGCATAGTCACTGCCCTCAACTCTGTTCTCTTCCTCTCTTATTTTCCCCTCCTTTCCTTTGCTACTCCGATCCACAGGCAGACGGGAAAAATGCAGATGAAGAGCATGGGGGGAGATGAAAGACCTGGTGGTCTAAAAAGAGAGGCAGAAATCCAATTATAGACAGAGGAAGGAAATACATGCAATCAGATGATTTCTCTATCAAAGGCCAGTCTGTAACAGGCTATTTGACTTGTTTTTATGCTTTATAGGAAAGAAGAGTCAGTGGAAAGAGATGACTTTCAGTAAGAATGATAGCAATGGCTCTATTTGTTACTGGAATCTGAAGCTCCTTAACATTTTGTTATGCAAAATGTACGTTTTGCCTGTTTGTTTACTTCCAATAAGTCTCCACTCCTTCTAGATGCAGTCGGATAATGCTAAAATATATGCTAAAAAGAAAAACTGTAACCCCCTTTTTTTTAATAAGTGAATGTTTTGTTGGAGTCTGAAAAACAAATCATAAAAATAAAAAAAAACTATTAATACGTCACAATGATGTTTAGAGTCCCTCACCACACCTTGTATCCTAATGGAGAGGCTCTCATGTATGGACCCTGAGATCCGGTATCCTGGATCCTTTTAATGTGTCTCTGTTTTCACATCAATCAGATCAAATTGCTGAATTACCTCCTCAGCATAAAGTCAAGTTCTCCTGATTCCTGCTAATGACCTGATGGTGCACTGCAGCAGAGTCACATCTAAACGGTGCAGGAACAGACCTCCACCTCATTGGTAGTAGAGGTGCACAATTCTTAAAGTGGCTTTAGTCCTGTATGTGCTGTACATGGCTGATGAGAGGGAAAAAAAAATGTTGTTTGCTAAAAGATTCTGGCTGAAGGAAGGTTCTGTCCTTGTAGCTTGTTGCTATGCAGCCGACCGAGATGTACGTCTTTGGAATGTATCTTGTGTGTCCTGCAGTCCTGGGGACTACAGGACAGTTCAACATGAACATATATTATTATATAAGATTATATAACATCTCCAGGTGGGGCTGGATGGTGACACAGTTTGTAGCACTGTTGTTTGATTCCATGGAGCCTGCATGTTCTCCCCCTGCAGCGTGGCTTTTCTCTGGGTACTCCGGCTTCCTCCCACAGTTTGAAAACATGACTGTTAATTGGCATAATATTGGCGATAATTGGTCTCTATATTGTCCTTAGGTTTGAGTGTATGCAAGTTATTGTGTCTCTGTGTGTCTCTGGGTTGCCCTGCAACAGATTGGCCACCTTTTCAGGGTGGATCCCACCTCTGGACCTGAGTGAAGTTGGCCCCCCACCTTCTTCAAATCAGACAAAATTAGTGTCAAACGTTTGTGCTGGTTTGTGCAGCAAAATTTTCATTTGTGCCGCTATCGTTTTAAAGATATAAAGAAATATTTCTAGAGGTCATCAAAGGTCAACCAGCCCCCCCCACCTTATTCAAAGCAGACGAAATAGGTGTCAATTAACTCAGTTCCGTTTGTGCTGGTTTGTGCAGCAAAAATTTTCGTTTGTGCTGCTTTGGATTTGAAGATTTGAACAAAGTGGGGGGGCTGGTTGACCTTTGATGATCTCTAGAAATATTTCTTTATATCTTTAATTTTTGCTGCACAAATCAGCACAAACGTAGCCCAAACGTTTGACACTAATTTTGTCTGATTTGAATAAGGTGGGGGGGCAACTTCACTCAGGTCACCTCTGGCCCATAGACTGCTGGAGGAAAAGGCCCTACCATGACCCTGATGGATTCAGCAAGGATGGATGGATGGATGGATGGATGGATGGATGGATGGATGGATGGATGGATAGATGGATAGATAGATAGATAGATAGATAGATGGATAGATGGATAGATGGATAGATAGATAGATAGATAGATAGATAGATAGATAGATAGATAGATAGATAGATAGATAGATAGATAGATAGATAGATAGATAGATAGNATAGATAGATAGATAGATAGATAGATAGATAGATAGATAGATAGATAGATAGATAGATAGATAGATAGATAGATAGATAGATAGATATTGGATGGATGTTCTTAGGGTGGCCCAGCAGGGACCAATGTGCACTGAGGCATGCACATGGTCTCTCATGGTCAGACAAAATGCCCAAAGGGGTACGCAACTCAAAAAGGGCTGGGAAACAACTGTCCTACAGTAGATGACTGATGACTCGGAACCACTTATTTTCCTTTTGATAGAATGATTGATAGACTTTAATGGTCTCACGGTGGAGAAATTTACTTGTTAGTCACAAAGAGGAGAAGAATGTACCAAATGAAGAAAAAGGTGTATGGGATGTATGCAGTATATACAGTGTGTTGACGTATGACTTTTGTTTGCTTTTGTTTGTTTGGATTATTATACAAGGTTAATGCACAGGGTGTTTACATCTGTATTTATGTGGATATTTATATATATATTTATTGCACAGGGTGTCAAATAGTAATTGCACATTATACATTGCACAAGTTATTGCCGTTGTCGTGTCATATTGTAGAGTCTGGTTGCAGCAGGGATGAATGACCTGCGCTCATTTTTACAAAAAGGATGTAAAAGTCTTTCACCAAAGGAGCTGCTCAGCTCCTCTACGGTCTGCTGCAGAGGGTGGGAGCTGTTGTCCATGATAAATGGAAGCTTGGATAGCACCCTGCTCTCAGCCACTTCCTCCACTGAGTCCAGAGTGCAGCCTAGGACAGAAACAGCCTTTTAGACTAGTATGTTCAGTCTCTTTCTGGCCCTCTCTGCACTGCCAGACAACAGCTCAGAGAGGGGCTGATGCCACCACTCTTATACAGGGTGTTGGTGTTATTAGTTTAGTCCAGTTTATTATTGAAGTGAGCACCTAGGGATTTGAAACTCTTCCAGTATGTCCTGCCTCTGGATGTTCACGGGGGAGTGAGGTGGGGGTCTTCTCCTAATGTCGATCTCCATCTCTTTGGGTTTACTGGAATTAAGACGCTGGTGGTTCTTCTCACACCAGCCCACAAAGTTCATAATGACGCTCATGTTATAATAAATTAGGTGAATTGATTTATTCTCAGGTTTACTTCTTAGGCTTTGCCTGCATTGCAGGTTTAATTGACACTGTATATCTATGGATAATAAGAAACAAACCTTTGCCTTAGCTGTTTTTATATTCTTTCTTTTTTGAAATATTAAAATCTCATTGCTTAAAGCGCCCTCAGACCTACTTATTTACTAATTTCAATAAAAGGTTTTCTGCTAAGTTTATCTTCCTATAAGTTGCTATCCACATGTTTTAATTGCTAATGAGAACTGGATGAGTCAGAAATGAAAGTTTTAATGTGCACGCTGCTGGTCCTCACTAAGTAAACTGTGTGAGTTATGAAAATAATTAGTAGAAATAATTTATAGAAAGTCACCATGAAGCATCGCCGTGACAGCAGTCTGACTTTCCTTTCGAATTTTAGCTGAACGCAGATTAATGTATAATCAGTTCAGTGTTTTACCTGATTGTTATGTCTCTGGAAGCTTCAAAAAGGGTGGTACCCATAATTCATGACCATAGCCATCCCCATTACCATGGAAACCAGAATGTGGGTGAGCATGTGTGCATATTGCAGTATCCAGTAAGCAGAGATGTGGGGAGGAAATTACACTGCAGCCACAGAGGCTGGCTGATGCCCCCACTAAGGTGGAACATTCAACAAACCAAAGTAGTGGAGGCCAGCACAACAACAAGCCTCCCATTTCCAAAAGTGATGTGGAAATGGGAGGGATGAAACCTCACATTTTCAGGAAATGCTATTCCCATTTTAGCATCATAAAGAATTAAAAGTTAAGAATTAGAAGATTTAATGATGCAAACAGATTCCTACACTGTTCATGATGGGGTGGGGTGGGGGGGGGATTTAACTTTTTTTTTAAAGGTTTTGATCTTTTCAAATTAAGGTTTCAAACTAAAATAAATATGAAAAACTGCTCTGAGCAGGAATTAGACATTCCATATCTAAATACAACATTTTCATGTTGCATTTATGCTATTCAAAAATGCTTCCCAGCCGCATTGGCATTCTTTTTTCTTTTTTTTGCTGAATAGATAAATATTTTTCTCTTTGTCAAAATGCTCGATTTAACGTCTGTAAAGACCAGTGGTGGAGAGGAATGAAGTACATTTACTTGATTACTGTAGTTAAGTACTTTTTTTGATAATTTTTAATTAAGTATTTTTTAGCAGCTTCCATTTATAGGAAGCTGCTAGTTCCTTGTTCCTTTTGGCTCAGCTTAGCTAGTTATCCATTGTTGCTCTTTTCATTCTTTAATGCAATTTCAACATGGAAGATAGAAGCCCTTAGGCCTGAATCTGGACGCCGCTGTTTTAGAGATTTAATGTCATTACACAAATGTGAGAAACTCAGCGAAGATATTATTTGTAGTTTATACCTTTTATCAAGCCATGAGTTGCTGCCTTGTGACCACGTTGTTCACTAGGATGAGTTCTCAAAGCAGAGTTATAGTTTCTTTGTGGTCATAAATTAAAACTTAAACCTCTAATCTATATTGAAAGTTTGAGATTCAAGACTAATGTTTTCTTTTTGGTTGTTTTTTGAATAGAAAATGAAAATCAAAATATCTGTTGTTGTTCTGATTTTTTTGGCATTTTTGTGCCAAGTTTCTTTACATGTGGTTTAGAATTTGCAGCAGTTGGTTCTACGCATCAATACATGAGGTGGTTTCTGAAAGTTACAAGGTTCTTTAAAATTACTCTGAAAATTATCCATAAATTTTCTATATGAAAATATAGTTTTTACTTAAGTACTTTAAAATGCACGTACTTCTGAATACTTTTTGTATTTTGTATTTTCAAAAATGTAGATTATTGACTGAGTTTACTTGTATTTGAGTAAGATTTGACTGTGCATATCAATAATTTTACTCAATTACTACTGTTGGTTACTTTGTCCAATACTGGTAAAGACTAAGTTTAATCAACTGGTTCCATTATACATCAAGCTGCAGCATCTGCATGAAATGACAATACTGAGCTTACTGTAGGTAACTCAGTCGGCCTCTGAAGATGGCCGCTCACACTGAGCCTGGTTCTGCTGGAGGTTTCTTCCTGTTAAAAGGGAGTTTTTCCTCTCCACTGTTGCTACAAGCATGCTTAGTGTGAGGGATTGTATTCTAGTCAATAAATCGATGCAATCAACTGGTTTTCTTTAGACAGAAAACGTTGAGTCAATTTGACTGAATGATCTGGTTGAACTGTAAAGTGCCTTGAGATGACATGTGTTGTGAATTGGTGCTATATAAATAAACTGAATTGAATTGAAATTAGTTAATCCAAAAGTACGTCAGTAAGTTAATCTTACTGAAGAATCTTCTGTCCTTCTGAATAATTTGGTAGTAGGGCTGTCAACAATAATCGATTCAGCGATGCATTGCAATGCGGGGCATGCACGATTCAGCATCGATGCAGCAACATGCCATAATCGATTATGTCACTGTTAATTTCTGGCCTCAAATGGACAAGTTGTGACGTTTCAATTACTTCCGGGGGCATACCAACAACAATCAAGATGGCTGAGGCGGAGGGAGATGACCGTGATAGATGGGTAGGCCTAATTAAAAACGCACCAAAAGCTTGGAAAGCGGATATCTGGGCACATTTCGGATTTTACGAAGTCAATGGGATTTTGATGCATCGCAATTCATCGCAATGCATCGTAGAATCGAATTGAAACGAATCATTACCTGGTGAATCGTAATCGAATCGAATCGTGAGGGCAGTGCCAATGCACACGCCTATTAAATAGCATTATTTACTGATTCTCTCCTCTCTGACCTGTGTTGAGGGTAGAGGAACCGTGTCAAGGCTTGGGAAATTTGCAGCAGACAGGAGAATGATTAGTTTAACGAAATGCAGATTTGCTTTTTCATTCACTAGCACGCAGAGAACTGCTGCTGAGGAGTTAATCACTTTGGTAAAGTACAAATTAGGACATAATTTGTTTGTGCTGTCACTGACTCTGGGTTTGTGAATCTACTGCTCATACAGAGTCCAGCTCAGTGCTAGTTAGTGAATGGTTTCTCAGTGACAGTTCTCTGTGTGTGCTGTAGGTTCACAAAAGTTGACTCATTGACAGCGGCAATGAATCAAAGCCTCATTCAGTCAGCACGCGAGTGAATGACCCGGCACCACTTCAGGCACGGTTCTACGTAGAGGGTGAATCACTCCTCAGCAGCACTTATCTGCTCCCAAAGACTGAGGAACCTATTGCACTCAGAGTAATGCTGCTAAGGAGCAAATCACCGTCTAGAAATGTGCTATAAGTGGCGCTGTGTCATTCACTGGCCGAATGAACTTTAACATCTAATTGATCCATTTAAATAAGCTGATTCTATGAAATCAGTGTAAAAAAAAACTGCTGCTCTCTTTTCTATTCTGTTATATTTCTTTTAAAGCTGTACAATTAAATATTATGGTACAAAACACATTTTTTAGATACACAACTGGTGCAAGAGCTAAAAAAAATAGTTAAAGTAAGCATCTTGGTTAAAGTCCAAGATGAAATGGAACTAAACATTAAAGTTAGAATTTCGGGGAGTTATATAAGTGCTCATATTAAAAGCAGGAAGAGACTGTGATCAAAATGTGGCGTTAATGAGGGTCGACGCAGCAGCTCTGCATTTGGAATATTCTCCAGCAGCAAAGAGAGAGCAGCAGAGCCCTGCTGCTTAGGGGCGGTGGGAATACTATAAAACACCATTGTTAGGAGCTGTAATGACAGGAACCCAATGATGAAAGGCAAAAAATGAGCCCTAAAATATGTGTCTGTCGCATGACCCAAAGTGATAAAAGGTTTGAGTCCAAACAGATTTACATTGGACGCTCGCAGCAGAGCAGAGTCAAGTGGGGAATTACTGTTTGAGCTTCAGACAGATACTCTATGATGAAAAGACTCCAAACAAAAGGGCTGGGATTAGAGTGAGATAGCATGATGAAAAGATTTAGAAATGGTTGAAGATTGTATCATATGTAGGTGGTGAAAAATAATTACGACTCCAGGCAGGTGAGAGGATTGTAATCAGTGACAGTACGCATCTTTGCAGATAGGATGTCAGCATGATGCTCATTCAATATGAAAATAAAAAGGCTTTGGCCTTATTTTTAGCCCTTCAATAGAAAAAAAAATGCATGACTCAAAGTCAGGTAGACATATCAGGTCTTCCAGTGACCATCGTATTAAAAGGTCATACGTAGCTCCAAAGGTTTTCATCAAAATGACCAATTGTTCATTAATAATATTTAATAGAATATTAGAATAACAGTATTAAGTTTGCTGAAAAAAGATATAAGGACATGAATAATAGTTACTTAAATGGATGCATGTTTCAGTGGATCTGAGGAGCTGCTGACCAATGCTGAGGACATTGTTGGAAGGTGGAAGGAATACTTTGAGGATCTCCTCCATCCGGCTGACACATCCTCCATGGTGTAAGAAGAGAAGGGGTCCTCAGTGTCGAATTTGTCAAAGTAATCCTGCTCTCAACTTGTCAAATATTGATGAGTTGAAAGAGGTTCACCATCGCGACCGTATCTGCAGACGCGATGGGGCTAAGCTGAATCTTTTCCCAGTGCATGTCAGTATCTGATGCAATGTGGGACCCCTCCTTCTCCTGGGCGTGTATATCATTTAATTCTGACTCCATGCTTTCACTGAATTACAGGGTCTGACCAAGAGATGAAGCTTCTGTCCACAAACCATGACAGATTGATGTTTAAAAAGGAATTGTAGCGGATCGTCCAAGGACTGGCCAAGGACCCATCAAGAAAAGTGGGGAAACTTTGAATGGCTACTACTGTAGCTGCTGCTATCACAGCTGTTTTGTTAGAATCCACAGTTTCATCTTTGAAGGAGGAACAGCAAGAGCATAGAAGCATTAGTTGTTCTGGTTTCCTCATGGTGCGTGCTAATACTTCATGTTATTGTGATTGGCTAAAAAACAAGCTTTGATAGGCGGGCACTAGATGTCATCCAATCAGTTAAAGGTTCTGCTGAAAACCGTCCTTTCTGTCAGGACTCCTGTCTGTGTGTTTCTGTGTTTGTCTCCCTTCCTCCACCAGGAGGCGCCTGGTTCTGGTCCGCCTCCTCACATACCTGCAGAAGATTACCTTGTTAAGCTGCTGACTGTCACTACCTCGACGCCAGAGTGTTTGCCAGTTTTGGGAAGTCATCCTGCAAACTGGATGTTTCGGAACCTCTCTCGCTGGAAGGATCATCTGAGCTTCAAACTGAGCTGGGTATTTAAACTGGACGTTTAAATCTACTTTTCCCCAAGAGATCATTTGAGATTCACACTGAGAAAGGGATTCATCTCCACAACGACCCGTTCAAGTACCGCAGGAACTCTGAGTGGCAGTCAGCTTCTCTGTTCACCTACAAACAACCGCATTCTGGGTAAACCCTTTTCCCCCCTCCACTGAATCAGACAAACACTGGAACTACAGCATACAGACTGGAGTCAAAGATTCAACAACTTCTCTAGAAACGTGAGTCAGCAAATTACTATATTTTATGGGGCCCAGATTAATAATGTCTATAACTAAAGCTGATATAAGTTTGGGTGTCAGGTTGGGTCTGTTTAGCTATTCAACCATATCAGAATAAAATCCAGCACAATAACCTCACTTGCATTCTAGGTTGAAATCAATGTTGGTTTTATCTGTTTACGAAGTAGTCCCTCCACCACAGTATCCAGTGACCAGTCTTTGATTTATAGCAAAACAAGCCTCAAATAACACATATAATAGAGAAAACATATAGAATGGACACTTTCCAATCTTATGCTAATATAATTTCATTAATACTGGAGGAGCTGAACTGAAAAAAAGATCACTAACCTCTTTAAAACTGCCCATATTTATGTTTGTTTCAATTAAATGCTAGAAAATCAGGTCATTCTGTTTTTCCATGCTAGTTCTGTCCCACGACACAAGCTTCATAATATTACGATCTCTGCCCTTATTCCTTTTTTATTTTTGAAGTATTACTAAATAACCCTTAATAAAATTAAGATGTTCTGGTATTTATCAAGGTCCTCCAGGGACGATAACATGCTAGTCCTCAATGCATTTTCATTTCCTTGTAGCTGTAAAGGAAGGATGAAAACATGTGATCAGTGATGTTAACATGTTAGTAATTGGATCTTTCATTTAGAAATAGCTCAATGCAAATGCAGGAAGGAATTTGATTCCCAGCAAGCTGCAGGATTTGGATGGAGGTGATGAAATGTATTCATTCCATGCTGGAGATATTAAGGGAATGTAATTCTCCTGAAACAGCATCTCTCCCACAGTTGAACACATGCATGCTGAATTTTTTTTTTTTTTTTCCCCACTAAGAGTATACATGGTGGCCTTTTTGAGACCATGTCACACAATGATGAAGCCATCGTCTTGGACACCAACCCTGCCAATAAATGTTCACTCCATGTCAGTTCTTTTCTCGTTTGTCACTTTCACAAAACAGCTTCAATTTTTTCATCCTTAGAAAATCTAATAAATGATTGCAGTAATATTATTTAGTTATTGTTATTTTATTTTCTATGATGTGCATTTCATTTTTTAAAACAGGTTATTATTCCAGGTCTGACAGAAGAAAGAAACTGTTTCTCCCCAGTCTTAAAGGAATCAAATATTTGCAAAAGTTAGAATTCTGATTGCTTTGAAACACGGGAAGCTCCACGGAGCCTTAGATTAGAAATAAAATACCGAGTCGGCTGTGTCGCATGGTGAACCGTCCTTTGAATTCTTGATAACAAGATATCTGATGTCAAAAGAAAGATGAAAACACAAGTCACCGTCAAAAACGACATGGCTAATGCATAATTGGAAAGTGATGAATAGTTCTGGTTGTGATGAAACATCCAGGCTCAGGGACACTAATATAATAATAGGGAGGCTGAAGGACCGGAATAAAAGAGCAGAAATATGTTTGAGGCTTCATTGGAATGCATTTCTTTGGTTTTGATGGATGGTTTTTTCTTATCATTTTCTGGCTCCCTCTACCCTTGCACTCTGTATATTATTGGTCTGAACCGAGTGATGTTTGTTTTTAGTTCTTTTTCCTCACATGAATTAATAATTGATTTTTCTAATCAATCTGGATAAGTAGGTCCTGTAAACTCCCATTGAAAAAAAACAACAGAGAAAAATGATATGCTACATTTTTCATGGTCCTGTCAGTTTAATTTCCACTTTCTGCAATACCACCACCAAAGCACTATTACTTATAGCTTCCAGAGGCATCCATCTCCCTCAAACGTTTAACATATTATGTTCCAACCATACATTTCCATTAATTAAGGTAACAACATTTCAGATCTGCTGTTTGGTAACTGATTAGTTACTATGTTGGCTCATTGGTAAATGCATGTCTGTCAGGTTTAGACTGAATAATTACCTTTTGTGCTGTACTTGATGTTGGTTTATCAAGTAAAATCATAACAAGTTTGCTATAAGCTTGTAGTGATGAACATTTGGAAGATTTTTCCAAAGCCCTTTTCATGGAAGCACAGACTGCAGAAGTACTGCAGACGCCACAGCGTGTCGCTCCGTCGAAACGATGCACGGATTTACGAACAACCATAGTGACACCATCCATTAGAGGCAGACAGGTGACAGCAGGCAGTGGTGGCACGCTGTGACAAGAATGACACCTTCTTTAATCACACAAGACAGACACACACACACAGACTAAAACACACCTATACTCTTCAGTAAAAGGGACAAAACAGAACAAGCACAACAGCCAGGAGGAGGTGGGAGCAGCAAACAGAGACTAGATAGGAGGTGAGGCAATGACAAGTCCTTTTGACCTACAGGAAGATTGAGGAGGGCAAAAGCAGACATGAAGAGGCGCACATAGGGAAGGATGTGAAGCTACAGAATATAAGCAAAATGTTGATCAAACTCCACCATATGATTCACCTTTTACCACTAAAACCAACCAGATGTTCAGCTGTCAAGGTGTTTAACCCCTGATTTCAAACAAGCAGGTCAAGACATGGCAGCCTGCTCCCAAGAACACATTTTTTCTTTACTGTTGCCTTTTCTTTTGATGCTAATAATCCATTTCCAGGGCCAGTAAAAATTAAAAGTTTTATAATCCAGATTAAATGTGTACCCCCCCCCC
>NW_015151949.1:71918-73914 GCF_000732505.1 Cyprinodon variegatus | reverse complement strand
AAATACAAGCAGTTAAATATTAGTATTAGTGCTACACTCACTGAATAGCACAGAATTTGTATCAGAGGAGTCTTTTCTGCCAGTGTCAGAACCATCTAGAGACATCAGACTGTTTGCTGTAATCCATGGAAAGTTTGTTTTTACCTCCACATAACCAAAATTTGAAGTTGTTAACTATCTTCAAAATGGTAGAAAGTAGTGACATCAGCACCTATCCAATTTAAAACTGAAATAATCTGGAACAATGATTTGTGTTTGCAGTGGACATGCAAAAATCTTAGAGAAAATATAACGTTAAGTGCCAATGTTAACAGCAGACCACCCGCTGCTGACAGAATCATTTCCAGGAAAGAAAAACACTCATTTCTTTCTTTTCCTTTGTAGTCTCTCTTTTTAGACGCTCAGATAAACTTTGCATTTTCCTTTTAATGTCTGGCTTTCTTTAATGGTTTTCTTGCTGGATTGTCATTTTTACACACCTGCTGTCCCAAATTGTAATCACTGAGACTTTTATCACTATCTCCCTCTCCTTCCCTCAAGGCCAAGTGTCAAAAAACTTCAAAGGCATCAAGCTGCGAACTCATCCTAAATTTTGTGTGAGCTAGTTTTAACTTTGCCTTTCATGTTTAGGTCCCTTTTCACCCCTTTTGTTCTTCCTCTGCTCCCTTCGTGCTGGAACTAAGACCCTGTTTGATCAGTTACATCAACTAGTCCCTGCCTACATTTTATAGTTTTGAGCATTTTGTTTTGGCTTCTATTAATATTTTGTCAGTTTTTTTTATATAACACCTTGTTCTTAACTCTAATCAAGCTATCTTACCTGTTGACTAATGCAGAAAAAATCTCTTTTTAAGTTTGAGGATCATATTCAGCTACATTAAACTGCAGACAAGAAATAATTTAAGATAAAAACAGCAGTGCCTTGCAAAAAGCTCCTTTTAGCTTGCCTTCTTCATAAACTTAATCCTCAGAAAAGAGATTGATATTATGGGAAACAGGGTTTCCAAACATTCTCTGTATCTACAGTATATGTGCTGTGGTGAAGACAGTTCAACCAAATACAAAAGCCAGAACACAGGTAGATTTGCTGACCAGTGTAAAAGTGAAACTGTGCCTCACTGCCTTGACATACTGTACGTTAAGATGTGGGAACATGTGGTGGAATATGAGTCATGGACTGTAAACAATTACAGACTTGTAAAGTGTTGTGTTTTCAGCTTTAAGCTAACCCTTGGCAGGGCATGCTAATAAGGACCTGCTTCAAACCTAAATGTTAAGTGTGGTCTGCTTCCTATCCTTCATTTAAAATATTCAGCCATAGAAACAACTGGTCGGTGTTTTGCAGGAAAAATCAAAATCATAGGCCGAGGTAAAACATCCTGAGCTATCTCTATAGTTATGCTGCTATAGGTTTATACTTCTGGAGGACATAGGGACCCCCATTTCATCATTCAGCTTCATTCTCTCTCTGTTCTCCTTCTCTGCAGAATCTGTTAGTTCAATCTCTAATGTCCTGCTCTCTCCGCTTTTTCTCATAGTAGCTTCATCTGGTCTGTTCCTGTTTGGCTGTGACTCCATCCTGGAGAGAAATATCAGCTGTGCTCCTGCCATCAACACCTTTGTTTATAGATGTTTTACAGCTGCTTTTTGTGTCTCTGCTTCTTTCTCCTTGAACCCCAGTTGGCCTCAGCAGATGGCCGCTCACACTGAGCCTGGTTCTGCTGGAGGTTTATTCCTGTTAAAAGGGAGTTTTTCCTCTCCACTGTCGCTAAAAGCATGCTTAGTGTGAGGGATTCGAGTCAATGAGTCGATGCAATCAACTGGTTTTCCTTAGATAGAAAACTTTGAACCAATCTGACTATGATCTGGTTGAATTGTGTCTGTAAAGTGCCCTGAGATGAAGCCACAAAATTTAACGACAAGGCTGATATGTGGGGCTAAGGGTTGTATTGCTTACCTTTATCAAGGCTGCAAAAAGGAAATTGTCTAGAGAGCT
>NW_015151949.1:67398-70403 GCF_000732505.1 Cyprinodon variegatus | reverse complement strand
TACTTAATGAAATTTCTTTTTGTTTACACTTATTTGTACAAAATGACAAAATAAAACCTGTCTAAGTCTAAGTTTATTGGGATTAGGCCTATAAGAAATATAGTTCTTTAAAATAAAATAATCAAAACCTTAAACATACTTTATAGATATACTTATAATTCCTAGCGGAGATACGTCAGTGATCCTTACAGCTTTAAGGATTCCCATAAGACCTTGCTCTCTACAAGTGAATGCAGTATAAATTCTGACCAGCAGAACCTGAACCATTTTAATTTAATTTTATTGTTAAACACTTGCCTAATTCTAATCTTGGTTTTGCCTCATGGAATCAATGCCTTTGCTTATCATTCGCCGGACTACACTGAGCTTTCTGATTTCTGGACACTGACTGCTTTTTTTGCCATCTGAGTGCTGATTTTTTCCTTACAGTTGGATAGCCCATCCTCTCGGCTCTGCCCCAGTTTTTGTCCAACCACCAATGAGTTCTGTTTTTACCTTGGGATGCTAAGAAGTAGAACCTACCTCTAAATGAGTTCTGGTTTGTCCCTCTAACCCAATCGTTTCTTGTGAGCAGCACACCTTCCATCCAAGCGTTACAAGCCAGCAGTGACATCACCACTGAATCAAGCATTATTCAGAGCGCTATTGTGGAACCAAAGTTGAGTCTCCTCATTCCAACGTAGATTCTGAGATGGTTATGAGCTTTATTTATGTTTGCTCAAATAAAATAATCCTAAAATATATTGCTCCAAATTATTTGTGTCTGTTTGAATATTGGGTCTTGTCTGATTTGTTACATTTTCAGTTAACATTATTCAGGTGTCCAATAATACATTTAGATTAGTGTTTTTTTTTTAATATAACTTCAACTAAAAAAGATGTAATGTTTTCAATTCTAGTGATCATTGAATTAAAAATTCATGTTGTCTCTTTCCTTATTGATCAGGTGAAAGAACCAGTTAGTTGTTGTAGTCGTACCGTTAATAGGTAAAGCTTTATTTTGGTGGTTTCTCTCATCCATGCATTTGATGAGGGATACTTTTGTTAGAGACAAGACTGCCAAGAAGCATAAATCTACCCTGTATTATGCCTCGGTACATTAGCAGAAGACAGATCGCTGCTGGTCTAAACAGCACAGAGTGGTCACCAGGGCAACACATAAGACAATGAGCATCAATATGACATTGAGCTTTAAAGCATTTGGCTGCATTGCAGCCAGTCCCAATTTTATCGTATAATTTATAAGCAACTGCCACAAAGCATTACCTCACTGGTTGAACAATAGCGTATAACTCACAAAAGATCCCTCATGTTCTGAGGATTCACACTCCTGGCCTGCACTCTTTAAAGCTTCTTTATTAAAGAATCATAACCAAGTTAGAATATGCTTAGGTTCATTTTTTGAACTCTAGCATATAAAATACGAAGAAAAAGATAGTTAAGAAATTACTACTACAAAAACTATCAGTGTTTTATTCTCAACTGTAAGATAAAACATGCATGATGAATAAAACTCTCTGGTGACCTCAGGGCAGGGGTCTCAAACTCAACTCACTGAGGGCCGGTGTGCTGCAACTTTCAGATGTGTCTCTGCTTCCTAACATTTTACCAGTATAAATTATTTATCAGAGTTTCAGGGTTAATCAGGGTTAATGATAACACCTTATTGTTCTAGAAAGAACCCAACGTAGAAAACATTTTAGATTTCTCCAGAAGAGAAGAGTGGAACCAGGTGGAGAATTAAACTCCCTGAATGTCTGGGCTGAACTCTGCCAGGACATCTCCGTCTTCTATCTTTATTATCGGATTTCAAAGAAGTATCACGAGGGGTCAGAATTTTAAAACATACAAATAGGGGTGCAGGTTTATTGCGGGTGGTGATCAGTCACCTGCAACCGCACAGATGGATACTGCATGACAGTTCTTGGAGAACCATTTGTTCTCCCCTTGGCCTGTTTCAACTCTTGAAAAAGGCCAAATGTCTGTAACTTAATGCAAATAAAATGATGACATTTACATCTTTCTAACACTTGACTCCTTCTTAGTCGGCTATGTTGTGGATTTATATGCAATGCCAATCTAGCTTGGATGCCATATTTATGTTGGGAATTTATAACTGGGAATTTAATTTTCTCATACTATAAGATGTTTATTGCCCTTCCCGGTAAGGGTGGTAAATATCTTATTTAATCAGATATTATTTCGGCTGTTATATATTATTTATGAACACATGCTCTATTAGCTGTGTGTTAGAACAATAAATGAGTTATTCAAGCTCAAATGGTCAACCACAAATCACCACAACTTCTGTTCAAAATGTAAGAGTTTATTAACAAAAATCATTCAGTCAAACATATTTCAGTTTAAAATCTCTTAACCAATACTAGCTAAACTAAACTGCTATGCACAAAGGAAGGGAAACATGGTTAAAAACCATAATACAGTTTATGATGGATTTTGTGTTTGAAACCAAAGTTTATCTGGAAGAATTTGGGATATGATCAAATGAGCTTTTCACTAATTTAGAGAAATTGGAATGCTTTCAGACCAATTCGCAATGCAAATCCATGAGGTGAATAAAACATTATTTAACCAAATAATGTTTTATTAAATTAGTTGCTTAATCAGGAATCAATAACCTTTAGTTAAATTATTCTTTTACTTCTTTACCCTCTACCCGCTTGAAATAGCTAGCAGCGAATAGACATCAAGGGTTCCACTAAATGACTCTTGGTCATACTTGCTAATGGAAATGTAATGAGCATCTGAGGAACACATGAACACTAATGTTATATCAGTGTTTAAACCCTTAATGAAATAAAGCTTTTCCAAGCTTCAACAATAGCTCAAAACATATTACTGTAGCCTAGCATAGCATGCAGTCCATCCTGTTAACTTTGTCTTTACTCATCAGTAAACAAATGAAATGATCAAAATCTGAAATATTTGTTGCTCTGTCCCTAATTGTGCCAGACCTCCAAACTTTTTGTCTGTGTCCATTTTGG
>NW_015151949.1:63360-65518 GCF_000732505.1 Cyprinodon variegatus | reverse complement strand
ACATGGACACTGTAGCCTATTAACAATAAATGGCATCAAAAGAGCGTGGTGCAACCTATGATGATGCCGAGACCAAGGCTCTCATTGAAATTTGGGCAAAGGGACACTATCCAGCTACTTAAGTTGATGAATGTTGTGGCCGCCGCCATTCTTGTTTCTGTAATGCCTGCCTTGAGAGCTGTAGTGTAGTTGAACGCTAATAGGAGGTGAGTAATCATGCTAGTGTGATGTGTAAATGGCTGTAACAACCATACTCAGATTTGTTAACTGATCCAGGCTCTGTCTGAACTTGGCACAGATCGGTTTCAGAGCAGTAGTGTAAATGGGGCAATTCTGTTACCCTGTGATCTCTCCACGGATGTAGTCCATCTTTTACCTGCTGACAGCCACAAAAAAGCTCCAGTGCATGTTTGTAAAGCATATGTTTCTAATTTTAGTCCTAAAGGACTACTAGCCCATAACCTCCCGGCTGCATTTATTTTACAGCACACCTGAACCAAATTAAGGCTTCCTTAAACATTGACAAAGTTAATCAGTCACTCAGGAAAGTTGAAGTAGGGTTACCTCTGAAAATTGAGAGATAAAAGCACCAAGGATTGCAGTTAGCGACTCATGTTTCAGACGGACCCTAAAAGACCTGCAGCCTTAACTGCTTATAATGTTAAACCATTGAATTAGGGGAGCTGAGTGCATAATCACATCTTAAACCACCGGTCCTTTCGCTTCAAATTAATCCTCCTCTTTGGTTGGTCTGTCGCATAAAATTTAATTAAATACAGTTAGTTTTTTTGCTGTAATGGAAAAATGGAAAATAAAAAATAAGTTTGTTTGGAAGGGAGCTGTGGTCCTTAAGGCCATGTTTTAGTTGTATGCAAGACCCATTACTGGATGTAATTATCTCCTCAGAGTGTCACAAAGTTCTGGAGGAGTCTGCTTTAAGACATAATCTCTTAAATCAGGTTTGCTCATGCAGTTAAACTATTAACATATGCAGCAATATGTCCCTAGAGGACTAAAATTGCCCCTCCCTGGGCTCAGACCTATCAGCCCTGCCATATGGCAAGTGGTAGACAACCAGAAAAAACAGACAAACATGCAGAATTAGGCTTTTATCTGCAGTACAGGGTAATTAAAATCACAGAATAAGGAAGAAAACAGTAGCAACCAGAGGTAAAATGAGGAGAATATTCAAAGCTTCCCGAAGTAAAGAGGAGGCCAAAACTAATCATTTGAGTTTTGTGATGAAATCAGAGAGCGTACTATTGCAATACTGTTAAACACTATTATACAATCAAGGACTGAAACCAGACAGCTTTTTTTCTTTTTAACTTAATGTGTCTGTGCTCACTCAGTGGGGATAAGGGATATTTCTTGGGGCCACTACCTGAGGCCCTAACAATGACCAACCTTGATATGAGGGATTTCTGTAGAGTCAGTAATACAAAGCTAGTAAATATCTTCCAGAATTCATTTCTGCAAAGTCAATGACTGGATGCAATCAGCTGGTTTTCTTTAGATAGAAAACTTTGCACCAGTCTGTCTGGATGATCTTATGAATTGTCTCTGTAAAGTGACCTGAGATGACATGATGATGATTGAAGCAAAATATTGAATTATAATTATCACATTTTTTCCCCTAAGGACTAAATAAATGTACTTTGAATCCAATAAATGTATGAATTATCTTCCTATAACGTAAGGCCATGGCGCCGTTTGAACTGAAATTTTCTTCCAATCCAAAGTTTAGATTTACAGAGACAATTTAACCAGACCCTAGAGTCAATGACTAAAAGTTTCTGAGAAGTAAAACCAATTGATTGCATCGACTGATTGACTTGCAAGACATTTTTTGGTTGCATTTTGTCAATGACCCTTCAGCAATCCCTCACAGCAAGCATGCTTGTAGCGAAGGTGGAGAGAAAAACTCCCTTTTAACAGGGAGAAACCTCCAGCAGAACCAGACATATGCTGAGTGTGAGCGGCCATCTGCTGAGGCCGAATGGGGTTCAGGGATAATTATAGCGATAGCTCAAGATAACCTGAGCCACTCTAACTATAAGTTTTGTCAAAAAGGAAAGTTTTAAGCCTAGCCTTAAAAGTAGACAGGGTGTCTGCCTCACGGACTAAAACTGGTAGTTGGTTCCACAGGAGAGGAGCC
>NW_015151949.1:55436-62887 GCF_000732505.1 Cyprinodon variegatus | reverse complement strand
CAGCCTTATTTCTTTCATTGTAGAATGCAAATAGATTTTTTTAACCTTAGAATTAAAGAACTTCTTTCACACAATGCACTGCCCACAGGTAAAACAAGTGCTATCTTACACAATGTTAACAACTCATGACAGGCATCCTGGTATGGGTCCAAAAACTATGTGAACGCCATCAGATTAGATTGGTAGGATTCTCCTGTTTCACCTTTTTTTCTGTCCAATACTTTCCTTGTCTGATGCAACTCAAGCTTGAGATCCTCAATATGTGATCCACATGCGTCTTGATGGATTTGGAGCCTATACACCTTGCATAATAGTACAATTTGTGCTGAAAAATCTTCTATTTCCCAGATCATGTTATCCAGAACTGGATAGTATACAGTCACACAAAAATCATGTTTGCTATCTGGAGCTGTATGCTTTCCCAAAGTGGAGGCGATGACACTATTCTGAAGCACCTTTGCCGTTTTGTCTTGACTTTTTTTGGTTTTCGCTGAGCTGTAAGACTGTTACTTTGTTAACATAACTCCAGCATTTTACTCCACAGTTCTTCAAAATAATCTTGACTATGGTAGTGAACTAATGTATGTTTAAGAGATTCAATTAGATTAAGAACTTCTTAATTGTCCACTGTTTTAGACTAAAGCTTGTCTGATCGAAATTTTGTCACTCAAAACCTATCAGAACAGAAACAGAAAGGTGATACTGATCTATCTGATCAGTATCACCTTTGCTTCAACAGCTCTTTGTGGATGGTTATAGAATGCAATCTCTTCAAGTGCCTGTACTATTACAGGCAACCTGTCCATAACATTTCAACACTCTATCTGCTTACAGGCCCAACGTGTATCAGTGAGCTGCTTGTGATCCATTGGTGCACCATCGAACATCTCCTGGTGCACTTTCAGCCATCTGTTATGTTTATAAGAACCAGATAGGAATAGGCACATTCTTTCCAACAATGAGACGCTTCCTGCATCTGCAAAACCTTTTACAGAGTCTACTATTACCAGGTGTGCTCTACAGTGAACAAAGAATTCATATTTTGCTGCATCTTTTATTTTATTCAAAAAAAGTACAAACAAAAAAAAACAATCCACAGGACTTTGGTTCCAAGTTTGAAGACATTTCGTTTTGCATCCAGGAAGCTTTTTCAATTAAAATAGTCAGGAATAGTGTAGGGATCGAGGCTATATACAGTAGCCCTACAAGCCAGCAACCCCAACACCTTTACAGGGGAACAAAAGACCTCCCCTATTCGGCCAGGCCCACAACTCCCTTTAAAAACACCCATTTCAGAGACATAGACAGGTATGGGGCATTGCAGGCTAAAAAAAGAAGCAAATCAGCCTCCATTCCAAAGGGGTGGACCCTTTCTTCCGTTTCAATTTCCATGTTTTCTGAACAAAAACAAGGGCTTGTTGGGCTACTGTATGAAGGTTGATTGACGTTCAGTAGCGTTGCCTAGCAACCAACATTCTAACTAGAACTCTTTTGCTAATATGGAAAAATGGCTTTCAGAAGAAATCGAACAGCGAAACAGGCTTTAGAAATGCTTCAAAATATTGATGACTGTTTTTCGGGCGGAGGGGAAGCGACCGAAAAGGAGGACTGGGTAGGGAAGTGGCTCAGATTCTGACAGCGAGTCCGAGAATTAGGCGCAGCCCCGGGAAAACGCACACGTATCAGACAATAGTGGAACTTTTGTTCAAGCACTGCACACACCTCTGATATTTACGGAAGAGGATTAGGGCCACTGAAAAAAAAAAAGTTAACAGATTTTTAAATTTTATTTCAGTTTAGTATGGGAAAAAAAGTTAGAATTCTGAGATTAAAGTCAGAATTCTGACTTTTTTCTCAGAATTCTGACTTTTTTCTCAGAATTCTGACTTCAATCTCAGAATTCTGACTTTAATCTCAGAATTCTGACTTTTTTCTCAGAATTCTGAATTCAATCTCAGAATTCTGACCTTTTTCTCAGAATTCTGAATTCAATCTCAGAATTCTGACCTTTTTCTCAGAATTCTAACTTTAATCTTAGAATTCTGACTTTAATCTCAGAATTCTGACTTTTTTTTTAGAATTCTAACTATAATTTTAGAATTCTGACTTTAATCTCAGAATTCTGACTTTTTTTCATTGTCAAAATTCAGTCAGAATTCTGAGGAAAAATTCAGAATTCTGAGATTAAAGTCAGAATTCTGACTGAATGGGTCAGAATCAAAAGGGGAATCAAAAGGTATTTATATGTCTGTCATTTTTTGTTTTCTGCCCATGTAAACATTGCATTGGCATGACTTTCAGATCTGGCATTAGAACAGAACCCACTGTTGCCACATTATTGCCTTTTTTCAATTGCCACAGCCTTTGAGGGAGGTGAAAATAGCCCTTGGTGCATCAGGGAGAGAGAAGTGCATATAGGTAAAATACTCCAGCCAATGTTTGGATTGATACCAATCAGTACGGAAGCTTCTCCTTGTTCATTCTTGTAGGGTCTTATGAAATCTCTGTTGTTTAGCTTGTGTTTGACCCTCAGCCCAGGACCTGGATATGTCTGTAAGATGGACATTTTAACAATAAAAATAAAAAGAATATGAACTGTCTTTGTTTAGCAAACATTCAGGCTGTTTTATTTTTCAATTCATGTTTTAGCCTAAGTAAAGGAACTAAATATGAGCATTAGGTTAAGAATTCATTATACATGTAAAACTATTTACACAAATCTGTATCCCAATTTATATTAAAGCAAATAATAATTAGTATTGATAAAAATATTTCTTTGAAAAAAAATAGTAGTGACTTAAAATTAATTAAATTACAGCAAAATATAAATTTTTCTAATTGTAATTCACGTTTTTTAAACTAGTGTGCTGTGTGCACTAAATCTCACCATGTGGTCCAGCTCAACGGGAGATGTTTGATGAAGCCCCTGAAGCTCTCCTTTCACTGTCTGAGACCAGCAGGTTCTGTCTATCGCTGTCTCCTTCATCTGGCCTAAACTCTTCCTCTTCCATCTCTTCAATCCTAAAGCCGGGCATACACTTTATATTTTCAAGTGTTGCACGCAGCTACAGCTCAAACTTTACGATGGAACAGCAGGGTTTAAAAGTTCACAGCTCACGCTGTATGATCTCACACTGTGCGGCCCGATGAGCTGATGCGATCTACCTGCTCACACTGCACGTCCAAAAAACATTCCCACTCAGTGCCTAGAGATGGTGGCAGTCGGACTCAGCAATCTGGAGAAAGAAGATCTCCCTTGTTTGAGCATGCGCACTGTTGGTAAATCGGCACTTAGACGCTCGTAGCTCTGCTTCAACAGCAGGATTTGCTCACAAACACTACAACGGCCGACTGAATTTCAAACATTTTTGATTTTCTTCCTGACCTTATCATTCCTGATCTGGTAATCATGTGAGGCTAATCACCCCTCATTACCCTGTGTATACTACACGACACATGACGCAAGAGGAGACTGAAACTCGTCCGGTTTGAAAAATTGGCCCAAAAAGGGCAAAAAAATCGTACAGTGCTTGCCCGCTTAAGGGCTTCCACTTCTTCTTCCTGCCTCTTATTACCTTGGTATTCATCGAAGATCTCACTGACCAATTATTGCTGCTCTTATACTTGCAACTCATCTCCATCATCCACCTCGCTTTGCCCTTTTAATTAGCCTTTTCTCTCACCGCACTTTTTGGGAAGGAAAGGGGGCGTTCAAATGCCCCCCCATGCCACCCTGGTATATCTGCCCCTGCTTATGACAATACACCAACTGGAAAATAAATTAGCAAAACATCCATTTTTTCAAAATAAATAAATTATTGTACTTAGATTTTAATAAACCCCATGCAAATAAATGTAACAAAAGTGTTTCAGACAACTTCTCTAAAGAAAAGTGTTTACTGGTGTCTCTGGCAATGGTAGGCGACTGAAAGCATCAGCATTTGCATTGTCCTTTCCTGCCCTGTACACAATGGTGTATTGGTAGGCTGATAATGTGAGTGCCCAACGTTGCATTTGGGCTGAGGCCAGTGGGGGGATGCAACGAGTCTCACTAAACAGACTCATCAGTGGCTTATGGCCTGTGTGGATTTTGAAAGGACGGCCGTAGAGATACTGATGGAAGCACTTAACAGCAAACACAATTGCCAGCCCTTCCTTATCTAGCTGCAAGTATCCTTTTTCTGCAGATGTCAATGTGCGTGAAGCAAAACCAATAGGCTTCTCTGACCCATCCTCAGTGGGACAGCACTGCCCCTACACCGTATGGTGATGCACCACATGCGAGGGTCAGCTCTTTTTCTTGATCGAAGTGCACCAGCAATTTCGCTGACTGGAGCAATTCTATCACATCTCTGAATGCTTTTTCTTGCTCCTCACACCAATGCCACTTCGTGTCATTGTGCAGTAGCTTATGCAGCGGTGCCAAGACCTTTGAGAGGGTCCTGTAGGAATTTCCGATAATAGTTCACCATTCCAAGGAAAGATCTGAGTTTGGTGATGTTCTTGGGGCTCGGGGCTTTCTTTATTGCTCGGACTTTGTCTTCCACGGGGCAGATACCCTCGGCTGTGTTTGTGTGTCCTAGGTAAGTAACACACGGTGCCATGAACACACATTTGTCCCTTTTTTGTCTCAGCCCTGTATCTCAGAGTCTCTGTAACACTTGCTCCAAGTTGCTGAGATGCTCAACCTCTTTAGCCCCCGTAATTAGCAGATTATCCAGGTAGCAGGCTATGTGTGGGATGCCCTGCAACAGACTGTCCATTGTCCTTTGGAAAATGTCGGGGCTGGACATCAATCCAAACACTAGGTGGTTGTATTTGAACAAACCCTTGTGTGTGTTGATGATGAACTGATTAGACTCATCGTCTAGCAGCAGCTGTTGATATGCGTGGCTCATGTCCAGTTTTTTGAATGACTTACCCCAGCCGGAGTTGCAAACAGGTCATCCGCCCGTGGCAACGGGTACTCCTCCAGCTTTGACACCTGGTTTACAGTAAGCTTATAATCCCCACATATTCTCACTGTTTTGTCAGGCTTCATAACAGAAACAATGGGAGCTGCCCACTTGGAGAACTGGACTGGCTCAATGATGCCCAGTGTCTGTAAGCATTCCAACTCCTCCTCCACTTTTTGTTTCATTGCATAGGGTACCACTCTGGGCTTGTAGAAACTTGGTGTGGCCTTGGAGTCAATGTGGGGTTTCATTGTCACTCCTCTCAGTGTGCCCAGTTCGTCCCTGAACACCTCACTGTACTGCTGTAGAACATCTTCTGTTGTGCATGTGTTCCTTACCTCATGCCAGTTTGGTTTAATTTTTCTGAGCCAGTCACAACCCAGAAGACTGGGTCCACTACCTTTTTCCACCACAAGTCTCCCCTCAGCCTTCTGATTTCCCACCGCAATGCTCACCTTTAGCACTCCAATGTGGGGAATGGGCTGACCAGTGTACGTCCTCATCTGGAGCTTGGATAGAGACAGGGGCGGTGGGTTGGACGTCCAGGTCCTCCTGTAAGTCGCCTCGCTGATGACAGACGCTGTCGCTCCTGAATCGATCTCAAACTTGACATCCTCGCCATGTACATTGATTGTGGCATAGTATGGCATAGGCGGGTTCTCATCTAGAGCCTTTTTGAAAGTCAAAGTTGGTGTTGTCTCACTCAGCAAGCAACGCTGAATCGCATCATCATTTATGCCGCATACCAGCCGGTCACGTAGTATGTCGTCTAGCACCGCTCTGAATTCACAGCGCCCTGACAGCTGTCTAAGCTCCACTACAAAGTTAGCCACTGACTGACCTGACTTTCTGAAGTGACTGTGGAACTTGAAATGCTGAATAATTACAGAGGGTTTCGGATTGTGGTGGTCGCTTATGAGTTTGACTAAGCATGCATATGGAATTCCACCTGGTTTCCGTGGTATAGCCAAGTTCTGTATCAACTTGTACGTCTTTTCCCCACACACACTCAGGAGAATCGAGCGCTTCCTAGCCTCTTCAGTAATTCCATTAGCATTGAAAAAGTGTCCCATCCTTTCCTCATACTCAGTCCAATCCTCGTCTCGCTCCACATATTCACCGATAGTTCCAAATGTTGCTATGATCTGTACAAGTCGTTGGACTTCTCCCTTTCCACAGCAACTGTCGCTCTGTTCCCGTCGCCAACCTCCTCTTGTCCCTCTGCGATAGCTTATTGTCGTTCCTCTTCCCCGGTTTCACTCATAGAGGCTTGTCGCCTAAGCTAGCTATAGCACTTGACTAGCTAAAGCTAACAACAAAACAAACGCGAAAACAAACTCCAGTTTACCTCATCGCCAAAAATTTCTGGTAACTTCTAATAAATGAACCACACTAATACTGATGCCGAGTTTGTATTTTGTGTAAGCTTACACATCCAAAACATACAGGTAACGAGCTCTGAGAGAAACTATTAACACAATTTGCCAGTGGAACATCCGGTCTTCTTCTATGGTATGTGAGATCTACACTCTGTGCTGGATAATACACATTCCTACATTCTATAGTCACTGGGTGCCATCTATTGGTAACAATTACGATTGCCCATATTATTATTATAACACCTGGTATAGGTGACCATAGGGGGAACTGACTGGAAAAGGGTTGCAATGACCACCCCTCACCCCCTCCTTTTTCTTTTGTCATATTGACAAAAGAAAAAGGAAGACTGATAAAGAGAGGGATGGACACGGTGCCACACAATTGATAAGAAAATGTCATATAAGATTAAACATGAATAAATACAGTAATTAGATGTGTGATTTTTCCCTCTTTATTTAAGAGTTCCATCAGGCATCACAAGGCACAGTCAAAAATCTATTTAAATACTGTTTAACTTTGAGCAGCATCTTCATTTCCATTCTGCTGTGACTGTGCAAAAATTAAATGAATCAACTTATAGCTAAAAAATTAATGAATATTAAATGTTCGTGTTAGCTTCTTCTCAAATTTAATTAGCAGCAATTATTATTGCAGGTTATGCCACTGGGAGACAGTTTAGATTTAATTGCTCTTAAAAGCATTCTGTTAATATGAAACTTCGCAATCTGTGTACAGCACTCCTGATAAAATGATGTTTTACACAGCTTACCTGGTGCTCAAAGTGACTGCTGCAGAAGGACTGCTGATGTTGATTTCACCAGAGACACATTCTTAAGAAACTTTTCCGAATTTTGAAGTCAAATCTCAAGTTCTCATTTCAGAGTCATCCCTTCAGTGTACTTTAGCCCTGTATTGCTCTAGGTTAGGGTTTATATCATGGTTATAGTTGTAATACAACATTGCTTTAGAATCAACTTGATTAGAGCATCAAAGATCTGTTGATTGATTGATAGAACAAATGTGTCATCATCGGGATTTGCTCCGTGATCAGAGGATATGTTACTTGGCGCAGAACAGTGGTGAAAACTGGAAGTTCAGTTCAATATAATACAAGTC
>NW_015151949.1:48282-53261 GCF_000732505.1 Cyprinodon variegatus | reverse complement strand
TCATCGCATTATCTGTGAGATTCAGTCCTCGTAAAATGCAGTTGACTTTTGGTTGTGATTGACGAATGTGAAAAGATTCAGCTCGTAACTCTGGATTTGAAAATGAGAAAAAAAAAAGCTGTAAATAAATTCTTG
Organism: Cyprinodon variegatus; assembly: GCF_000732505.1. NCBI lineage: Eukaryota > Metazoa > Chordata > Actinopteri > Cyprinodontiformes > Cyprinodontidae > Cyprinodon > Cyprinodon variegatus. The sequence goes on along the minus strand of NW_015151949.1, from coordinate 53,126 downwards.
CAATAAATGTTTCACCACATTGGCTCTTTATTCCTCAAATCATATAACATTGCAGCCTAAACCACCAGTTGGTGTGGAGTTTTTACAGGATAACTGATCATCTCTGGGTCATAGGCAATCCCCTGTTTTGTTTGGACTCTATCACCATAGAGACTAAGACGCTGTTACTAGACAAAAACACCTATGAAAACTCTCCTTTTATTCATGTAGAACTAAAAATATCTTTCTTTTCTCAGTGTTTCTCAATTTTTGAAAGATTTATGTTCATGTTGCTGTAACATCCCTCCGTTTCAGCAGTGAGGAGGGAGGAAACAACACATTTTTGATAATGCTCTACCAGGAACTCACCTTACACTTTCCATTTCAGCTACAAGGTTTAGCTACTGGCTGTAATATGGGTCACATGTCACCCAAGCCACTTACTGTGTTCAACAGCCAAACAAATGTCCGGTCTCCCATAGGGAACACAGGTTATGTACAATAAAAGACACAAAAAAAAAATAACCACAGAGGAAAACATTTATTTGATGAAAAGGCATATCGTGTTGAGGATACCTGCAGAGAATGGCTTGCACACCTGTGTGGGCACACAATAAGCCCATGCCTCCCCAGAGGTCCTGCTCTGACTTCTAAGAGGTTCTCTTAGAAGTCAGACCAGGTATCATACAAAATGTAATACGTGGGACAAAATGTGAAGTTTCTGTCTGGATCCAGACATGATCAGTACAATCACTTTCAGGGTGGTGGTGAATCTATGTGATTTTCCTTATGTTCCTTGCAGAGCACTTTGCTCTGGATCTGCAGGTTTTCCTAGAATTCCTAAAAGTAGAATTGGGGTTAGCTCTTTTAATCATCAGGCTCTTGTGCTGTGGAAGAACTACCAGTTTTAGTCTGTGAGGCAGACACCCTGTCTACTTTTAAGGAAAAGTTTAAAACTTTTCTTTTTGATAAAGCTAATAGGGTGGCTCAGGTTATCCTGAGCTATCTCTATAGTTATGCTGCTATAGGCTTAGACTGCTGGAGGACATAGGGACCACTTTTCAACATTCTACTTCATTCTATCTCTATTCTCCCATTCTGCAGTATTTGCTAGTTTAACCCCTAAATCTATCATATCCTTTTGACACATAAACTGGCCCAGATTTGACAGGAATTGATGTTGCACACAATGAGATTTACTATATAACATTAATTTTTTTAAATATTTTGTCGTGAAAAACTGCTGAATTAACGAAAGTCAGGTTTCAGCAAAGTCAATTTTTTTTTACAAGTAAACCATGTGCCTGCGGCTACAAGGGCTGCCTTGCAAATTTTAAATGGTGACCTTTTAGCTCATATTATCTCACATGTTGCTGTTCCTGTGCTTTGTTGACTTAACATAATGGCAAAAAAAACGTGGAAAGGACAATTACCAGGCTTATGTAGCTCAATGTGTCCACCTCTGTGCAGCTTTTCAGAGCTAACATCCTCATCAGTAAATTGTTTTGCGCAGGGCTTGTTGTGTACTAAGACTAGCAAGTTAGTATAGGCACTTGTAACCTTCAGGTTACAACCCAAATACTCAACCTATTTATCCAGCAGATTCCCAGAGGCTTTTCTTCCTCTGTCTCTCTCTTGCCACTCCATGTCTGACAAAAGCCAAACCAGCGTACAAAGTGAGGAGAGACTACATGGAAATAACATTGCCCCCAATGTGTATTCTTACTGCATCTGTGCCTTTAAAAACATAAAAGACTCCATCTTGTCCACTTAAGATCAGACCAGGTCAGCCTGTCAGGTTAATGTTTTATATTTAAGGCAGGACAAGTAAGAACAGCTGAGCCAACATCAAAATAAACATGGTCGCACAGGAGGACATACGTCTAGATGCTACTATCACATCTGGTCAGTGTACTTATTGTGCAGCACTAATACACATTTTAGCTTGGCAGACTGACTGGCATCTTAGAATTTTGGGGGTCTAAAAATTCATCTATCCTTCCATCCCAAGCGGGATCGTGAGGTGTGATCTCCAGCTGTCTACAGGCAGGAGGCGGGGTACACCCTGGACAGGTCGCCAGTGCATCACAGGGCAACAAAGAGACAAACAACCGTTCACACACACCTAAGTAGAATTTAGAGAAGCCAATGAACCTAACAGTCATGTTTTTTGACTGTGGGAGGGAGCCTTCTTGTCTTTTTGCTGCAAGGCAGCAGTGCTACCCACTGCCCCACTGAGCAGCCCAGGTAAAAATATTAGCAACATCACTCCAGTATTCTGTATCCATTCGCCAACAGGGCAACACCTTTGTAATAATTTCAGCTGACACTGTCACTGCTTTATCACGGTGCGGTTTTGGATAGAGGTTGACGAATATCATCATAGAAAATGCTTCCATTCTTTATAGAAATTTGCAGAAATATTCAAAGCTACACCACTGGAAATATGAAGTAATGTTAGCTGTGTTAATGTATCCTCCAAAGCACACATTTCCCCACATGAATGGAAACAAAAGATCTGGAACCATATTTTTAAGCAATAGTTTCCTTGACACCTTTGATCAGATGGGGTCTAACTGCATTTCAGTAAACTAGAAGCTTGTCATTGTCATGATTCTATGGTGAAAAATATAGAAATCAACATCCAACACTACCTTGCAGCTTTTAACATTTTGAATATTTAAAGTTAAAATAACCTTTTATCTCAACCTTCAGCTCATTAAATCAAAATAAACAAAATGTAATAGTTTTAAACTAGAACTGGAACATGTGGACCACCAGGGTTCTGACTCAGGGTGCAATGGATATTTGCCCCAGTGGGAGTCTAAGGTTAGATCAGGGGTCACCAACGCGGTGCCCGTGGGCACCAAGGTGCCCTCAAGGACCACATGGGGGACCCTCAGAGTCTTCTAAATAAAGAACAGCTCACCAGTGGGCTACGTTTGAAATGTTATTTTATTCTGTTGCTCTTCTTTTTAATCATTTATAGAGATTTCAAAAATGACAATGTCTAAATAAACTTAGAAATTAACAGAAACAATAAAAATATGTTGATAATGAACACAGTTTAGGCTAACGCTAACCCTTGCAGCTCATGGGTCAGTAATGGTCGCCCTTCCTACGTCTCGGTACCCCTGAAGTGGCCCTCAGCCTTAAAAAGGTTGGTGACCCCTGGGTTAGATATTACACCTACGTTGTAATGTATTTACATATTTAATACATCCAAAGGTCAGAATGGTATTTCGGTGGGCAAAACTCCCTTTCACATAGCTCTTTGGGGTTTGGAAAAAGAATGAAACTTTATGTGCATAACAGTTTTAATTTCCCAAGGTAGAGATAAAAAAGTTTAATATAATTATGTAATGTAATTAGACAGCAGAGGCAGAGGAAATGAGCCTGCTACCTTCAAACCATGGGGGCACAGAAACAGTGTATGGACTCTTATGGAACATATAGTACCCTTTACAATACACAAACATTTTTTTCAGTTTAGTTTTCCTCACTTTTTTAGTTTTTCACATAAAGCAAAGCAGAAGAACACAAACTAAGATGTCAACCCGAATCATACAGCCTGTAGTATACTCCTTCTGTCCATTGAAGGATGTGAGGAACAGATCGATACAACAGAGGGGGGCTTCAGAGAGGACCTGGCATTTTCACTTTCAGGAGCTCCAGACTCACTGCTCCCTCGTCTGCTTCCTTATTGACAAGAAATCAGCGTGGCTCTGTGAGGATCAGCTTAGTAGAAATGTCATAAGTGTCACAGATGATCAATTCAAATAATCAGGTCCTGACTTAATAAAAAGGCCAGTTTAGACTTGTAAAAGACGATACGACGTATGGATCAATGATGGAATGAAGGGGAAAGGTTTAGAAGTAGATCCTGTTTAAATATATTCAATGCTCTCTGCCAAAGGGAGTGCTGATATAAGCTCTACTCCTTTTCCTTATCATTTAGAGTGGCCCGCAATATAATTTATACCCCTTATATTCACTCATTGTAACACTACAACCGCTAACTATATTTACATTTTTGTTTCATGACAGAACTAATCAGAACATCATTATGAAGAAGAAATAAATGACCCTTTTTTTAAACATCAATAATACCCAGCTCCTTGGTATAAGTGTCATGATTTTATCAAGAGCTCGGACCCACATGCAGAGAAACCAATTCAGAGAGACCAGGTGAAAAGTTTTAACAGGTTTATTTAGGTGATTGTGAAGAATCCAGTGTTGCTCTGAACACTGCTCAACCGGAACTGAAAGGTGAGGGGAAGACACTGCAGTTAGTTCAGGCTCAGTGGGAAATTTGATTCTCGAACTTGAAGAGGAGAATTTGGTAGTTGACTCACGTTTCCAGAGAAGTTGCTGACTCTTAGACTCCAGTCTGTGTGCGGAAGTTCCAGTGTTTGTCTGATTTGGTGGAGGGCGGACAGGGTTTACCCAGAATGCAGTTATTTGTAGGCGAACGGAGAAGCTGACTGCCACTCAGATTTCCTGCGGTACCTGAACGGGTCATAGTGGAGATTAATCCCTTACTCAGTGTGAAGCTCAAACGATTTCTTGAGGGAAAGTGGATTCAAACCTCCAGTTTAATCCTCAACTCAGTTTGAAGCTCAGATGATCCTTCCAGGGAGAGAAGGTCCGAAACATCAAGTTTGCAGGATGGCTTCCTGCCGAGAGGCAAAGACAAAACCAACAAGGTTAGAGTTCAGGTTGACAACTCAGTTTGACTCAGCAAAACTCAGCTTGGCTAGTGTACCCAAAACTGGCAAACACTCTGGCGTCGAGGTAGTGGCAGTCAGCAGCTTAAGAGTGCTCCGTTAATGAGGTAACTCTCTGCAGGTGTGTAGGGAGGCGGA
>NW_015151949.1:44420-46363 GCF_000732505.1 Cyprinodon variegatus | reverse complement strand
TGTAGCTTCAAATATCGTGGTAATTAGCATGTTTAGCCTGTAATCATGTGATATAATAACAAAATGTGATAAAAATGATACAATTTAATAACAATAATAATAATAATAATAATAATGACTATTGTATAACTGTAAATAATCCAGGTGTGTCCCACCTCAGTAACCAGCCAGACACACCTGGATTAATCAGTTTATTCAGAAATTAAAGATAAGAAACAGAGGAACTTCCTATATTCCAGGAAGTAGAGCCGTGCGTATAGTTTGTAATAATAATCTGCTTCTCTGAGATGCATGGATTCCAAATACGGTCAGATGTCAGCTGAAGGTAATAAATATTTACCATTCTTTACTTGCAGCCTTGACCTCTACATGTTTTTGATCCATGTTATTGCAGAAAAACCTAATTCTCATAGGTGTGTAGTCGTGAATAGGATGAGTATTTGTTACCCCTGTCTCCTTTTACCCCAATTCAGAGACACAGCTCTAGTTTTCTATTACTGACCAATAACATTCCTGTATTTATGTTATTAATCTTGGGAAATAATGACAGAGCGGAGAGACACATTCTTGTCTTTTACACTTGATTTTTGTTGATTAAACATTAATAAAATTGTAAAAATAAATGATGCTAGTACTGTACCAAAAAGTTAAGCACTGTTGCACAATTCTCACCTTTTTCTTAATACCTACACTTTATAATGAGAGCCAGTCATCAGGTTTGCTGTACTTAAAGTAAGTTTACTCCTATGTGTTTAACCTTAGAATAGTTCAGCACCGCTGTCACGTTTAAAACAGGAAGAGAGAAGCAAGCTGCTGCCATATGCACGTGTTTATTAAAGCCACGGTGTTGATAGTAACAAGCCAAGTGGATCCAATCCAACTTTCTTTGTTAAGCTCTTATAAAACAACCACAGCTGAGCAAAGTGTTATACAGAAAAAAATACTAAAACATAAAACAGTACTGATAAAACAAAACTGTTAAAACATGGGTAAAAATGACATTCAAAGGATCAAATCAATAATATTGGGGAAAACATAAAATAAATAAAAGCATAAAATAAATTAAAGTCCACTCTCTCACTAGGTGTCATAGTGAAAAGAGGACGCCCATTAATATTTTAAAACACGCTGTTTTTGCATCTTATCTCTTAACTTTTTTTGTTTGTAAAAAAAAAAAACTTAAGAGGTTAGGTAAGAGTAGCTTATATTAATGTTAATATTTAATAAATCTGAAACACACTGACCATATCAGTGGATTTCGGTTGTAGGCACCAGATTCAATTCTGTTCAGTTTATTTATATAGTGCCAATTCACAACACATCATCTCAAGGCATTTTACGGTTTACCAGATCATACAGTCAGATTGATTCAAAGTTTTCTATCTGAGGAAAACCAATTGTTTCCCTTACAGTAAGCATTCTTGTAGCGCCTGTGGAGAGGAAGAACTCCTTTTTAACAGGAAGAGCAGCAGAACCAGGCTCAGTGTGAGCGGCCATCTGCTGAGGACGACTGGGGTTCAAGGAGACAGAAGCAGAGATACAAAAGACAACTGTAAAATGCAGCCCCATCCAGGGAACACACAGCCAGGCAGACGAGGCCAGCTTCCATGTCAGAGGATGAAGAGAGCACATCCAGCCAGTCACAATCAGAGAAACAGGACTACAATAAATAACAGGCCAATCTCCAAAATCTATAAACAAAGGTGTTGATGGCAGCAGCAGAGCTGGTATTTCTCTCCAGGATGGAGTCACAGCCAAACAGGAACAGACCAGATGAAGCTACTATGAGAAAAAGCAGAGAGAGCAGAACGTTAGAGATTAAACTAACAGATTCTGCAGAGTGGGAGAATAGAGATAGAATGAAGCAGAATGATGAAAATGGGTCCTTATGCCCTCAAGCAGTCTAAGCCTATAGCAGCATAGCTATAGAGATAGCTCAGGAT
>NW_015151949.1:32156-44283 GCF_000732505.1 Cyprinodon variegatus | reverse complement strand
CACATACCAGTGATGTTACGCTATATGACTGGCTGAACGTTGCCACATGATGTAAATCATCGTGGTTGCCCAGACAACAATAAAAATAACATCACCCAGTGTCAGAGTGCCGAGTCAGGAGCATCTGTAGTCTTAGCGTGTCTAATGACCGATGAAGTTTTACCTGATCAATAACAGAACTGAAAAAAATCTATTTATGTTGAACAAAGTAATTGCAAGACCATGATATAAAGGAGGAGAGCTGGCTAGCGCTGTGGCTAGCTGTGCTGAGTAGCTAACAGGTTAGCCTCTTTTAGCTCGGTCAGCTAGCCATATTAAGGTAGACTACTCTTAAATTTGTGTCAACAACCGTTTTCAACAAGCACAATAACCGTTATATTTCTCAAAAATCTCTACCAAAAGTAATTTTTTTAAGATGACCCATCTGTCCCTTCCTGCCCTCAGATCTTAATAAAAAGAATAATAGCCTAATAAGCTGGGACTTTTCGTGTCACCTAAAAGGGCAGAATGCAGTACTTTCCATCAAGACTGACAAGGATGGTTTTCTACTTTCGGCTACTTTAGATCGCCAATGAAAAAAATTAGAAATATAAGTAATAATAATTACTCTGATACAATTTGTCCTAGTGGAGTTGCAATATGTTGATGTTATAACAAGGAGCAGAGCACCAAGCAGATCGGACCACCAGAGCAGATCTGGTACCTACACCATCTCCTAATCACCTATATGTTTGAATACTTGGTTAATTTCCCCATTCAAGGAGGAGAAGATGATGTAGATGAGATGGAGAGGAGCAGGGAGAGAGTAGCGTAGCTGGTCTCAAGCAGTTAAAACAGTTCTAGTTCCATCTCATTCAGTCTTGTACACAATACAGAGCATTTCTGAAAACTGGTTAAAGAGCTTAAATGGTTGGAATATTGTTCTCACAAAAATGCTGCTTTCTGCTCTGCTTGTTGGGTATTTGGTAAAAGTGTTCAGATAAGATATATCAGTAATGATGGAGTCTGTAATTAGCAAATGGCACAGAGCAAAATATAGAAATTATACTTAAACAACCAGTGAATTTAATATGCCTGGGTCCTCAGCACCCCCAAACCTCTGATCCTACGATCACCCTGGTTTGTGACTTTAGAAATACGCAGATCATAATCATGTTGACCAAACAGCACAAATTTCCGAACAGAGGATGCTTAGATGTAAATATTCACCAATAAGTCAATCAATCAACCCTGAAAATCACTCTGGTATCAGTTTTTACATCTGAATTTAGCATATTTGGTAATAAAATAAAAATAATGCAAGCATTTGTGCATCCATATTGTCCGCAAAGGAAAGTTTGGTACCAAAAACCATAGGATAAAGAAAGAGACTCTGTGATCATTTCTTCATATAGAGTCATTAATAATTGGACCAGAGCATTTTTTTTAAACACATGTTGTCAGACACATTTTAGCAAAAAAAAAAAACAACTACAAAAAAAACACTTTCTTTATTAAAATGCATTAAAAGTCATGAACCCAGATCCTCTGGGTTATATTCAAAGTCTTCAACAACTACTTTACCCTGGTGACTCCAGTGACTAGTCAAATAGAAGTATATTTGGTCTCGGCAGCTTTGTTGTTCCTGATAAGCTTTATGAGAAGTGTTATGTTAAAACAAAAAACTTTTTTTGCAGCACTTTTCCTTGCTGACGTTCCTTCTCAGAATATTGTTTTAATTTTCTGTAGGCAAGACACCAGACTCTCATGAGTTCTATCCTCATACAAGTAAAACCACTTTAAACCTCTGATTCATTGACTTTGGGAGCGTGGCATTTTACAGGGGGTGGAGCAGCATGTTTTGTAATATGTATAAAGACATTAGTAAGGATTCTGATTTGATGAATAAATCATCTCTCCCAAAATTAGCAGCTTAAATTCTTATTGTTTTTAATTCATTTTTATTCTTAATTACTCAGAAAATCTAAAAGCCCTTCTCATACATGGCCCTACCCATCGCTGGAAATGCCCAGAGAGATTTATGTCCCTGAGAGCAACATTGATTGTTTTGTTGGTCCTGACATCATTAGAAACTAAAGGATAAAGCTGTTCCCAGGACAGCTCAGGCTGACGGACCGCCATTAATAGCCCACTAATGACTCATTTGGACCGCTGCAAAGCTAAGGACGTTACAAGAATGTTTGTATTGTTGGAGAGGAACACGGCACACTCAAGAGAATCCATACTGAGAAGCATTTCTATGTGTTTTGTTGCCTTTTATTCTAGTATATTCTCTTGGTTTGACATTTATGTGTTGATTTAGCCTGGCCAGCCAGACTGACATGCCATTAACACAGCATAGTGTAGAAAGGAGCTGGTGGAGACATGTTTCAAATGTAAGAACAAACAGAGGTTAACGGAGTCAAGGAAACAGCTAAGAACCACAAAAATATATTTTTCTTAAAGAACAGCTCTTACAGCAGCCAGTTGTTGCCTGGTCTTCATTAAGACCCTAATTACAATGCTACTATTGTGGCATAGGCACAGGGTGAGGAACCATCATTCATGAAACTAAAAACTCTAAGTTTAAAAAAAAAAACAGGCTGATGTCCTCCAAGCCACACAGCGCTGATGCAAAGGTACTGAGGGCACACTGTAGATATGAACATTTTAAGATGCCGGAATGTTGTGTTTTCAAATTTTTAGATTTTTGCTTTTTAGCTATAAAACTGTACTGAGATTAATTTTTAGTTTTTAAAATAGTTCACTATAAAATTATGTCAAGTGAATCTACATTTATTATCTTTTAGATATCCAGAGCTATCTTTATAGTTATGCTGCTATAGGCTTAGACTGCTGGAGGACATAGGGACCCCTATTTCATCATTCGGCTTCATTCTATCTCTATTCTCCCACTCTGAAGTATTTGTTAGCTCAATATCAGCTAACATTAGCTCTAATGTTATGCTCTCCCTGCTTTTTCTCATCATAGTAGCTTCATCCAGTCTGTTTTGTTTGTTGTTATCAGCTGTGCTGCTGCCATCAACACCTTAGTTTATAGATGTTGCAGCGTGTTCTTCAGTGTAGACCTGGTTCTCTGACTGTGACTAACCGGATGTTGGCTCGGAGCTCCTCTGCCTGGATGTGTGTTTTCTGGATGGGGACGCCTATGGAGCTGGTCTACAGTTACCTTTTTATCTCCAACTCTTTCTGTATATCTTCTTCTGTCTCCTTGAACCCCAGTCGGCCTCAGCAGATGGCCGCTCACACTGAGCCTGGTTCCGCTGATGGTTTCTTCCGGTTAAAAGGGAGTTTTTCCTCTTCACTGTCGCTACAAGCATGCTTAGTGTGAGGGATAACTTTTGTGTCAAGGAGTTGATGCAACCAGCTGATTTTCCTTAGAAATAAAACTGAACCAATCTGACTGTATGATCTGGTTGAATTGTCTCTGTAAAGTGGTTTGAGATTACATGTTTTGTGAATTAGCGCTATATAACTGAACTGAATTGAATATGTAGGACTTTTACTTTCTGGATGGAGTGACCATAAATATTGAACATATCAACAATATTCAAATGTTCTCAGATGTGCCACGATTTCAGCTAATGATGTGTTGTTCACAGGTGCACTCCATGCAACCATTTCGATTTCTACCAGCACTTTAACACTAAGCAGTCATTTGTGCTATCTTTTGAAATCTCATTCAAATGTTTTAAACATTCTTCTCACAAGCTTATTGGATTTGGAGAGGGTTTTCTGTGAAAGAAAGTTGAAAGAATGCATTCTGGATTTCTCACCTTTCTACTTCCTGCAGCATACTATGATCCTAAAGCTGATTTTCCAGGAGAATAATTTATTTGTGTTGTTACACCTTTTGTCTTTTGGTGTAGAGGTAACTATAATGAAAAAAGGTTAAATGAAACAGTTCACAAATGAGAGAATGCTTTTTGAAGCAAATGTTATGTTTTAAATCAATGCATATGGTTTAGGTGAAAGAAAAGGTAGAGGGGAATTGAAGGGGAACTGTTTTTTTTTCAAGGACTCCATAATAATGCTCGTCTCTTGTCTGAACCTCTCCAGACTCGTTTGACACTAACTCTTGATGAGAGCTGATTATTAAGTTCATGAATAGGTCTCATCACTACAAGGATCAAAACATATGACTCCCCTCTGCCTGCTTTAGCAAACGCCCCAGAAGCACCAAGTAATTTCAGCAAATGAGTCCTTGGCAAATGAGCTCTTTGATCAAGTTACTGTTGGGTGAGGAGAATTACAGCAATGACATCTCAGGCGAATTGTGATTTAGTGTACATTGGTGCTTTCGACTTGAATGCAGAGCATACTTGTTGAGTAATGCAATGCAGTCTCTATAATGAAACTGTGACCAATCTTCTGATTAAACTACTGTAATTCATCAAAGAGCGTGTGCTTTAGGACATGGCCTCTACGCAGGTTTACAAAGCCAGCCAGCCAGAACTGCTGTTGCTGCTGATCTTTTTATTCATTTTTTACATCTAGGCAGGTCAGCAAAGGCTGCAGTCATACTTTGAAACAATTGTCTGCAGGGGAAAGGAGGCAGAAGTCAATGTAAGACATTTTTGAGTAGCTTCTTTTGATGTTTTGTAGTTTAAAAAAACAGGTTCTAAGCCCTTTAGTTGAAAATAATGATGCTAAAAATCATTTAAATGTTTAAATACTGATGGTGCACCATATAGGAGAAAGGCTGAAGCAAGCAAACACCAGAACAAGAACATTCTACAAGCACTTTTCTTCATTATCTGCCCCTGCAGCATCATACCCTTACTCAGTTATATATTGAAAATCATATCTTTTATTTAGGCAAACCTGTTGAATATCCAGGTTTTATAAGGGAACTGGTTTCTGAGCCTCTTCAACAAGGCAAGGCAGGGCTCATAAAGGCATCACAAACAACATTGGACCGTGAGATTGAGCGTGAGCATGTATTTCCTTATAACAAGAAAGTGAAGAGCACAACAAAACAGGGGAGCACTGGCCTAGTGGTTAGGGGATTACGTTGGAATCCATAGGTTCTGAGTTTGAGTCCCGCTCCCACAGACTGCCTCTCTTGCTCACTGAGCAAACCCCTTAAATCTTGCACTGCTCCCCGGGTGCCGCAAAATGGCAGCTCACCGTTCCCCAAGGGGATGGGTTAAATGCAGTGAGTTAATTTCGATGTACTCTACTTGTGACTGTCATGATCTGTCCTGATTCCTCCACCCCAATTATCTATTTAATTCACCTGACGTTCCCTCCCTCCTGTAATTATCATTTATTTCATTCACCTGTTTCCTCTGCCTTATATTCAGTTCAGCCTGAGCATTCGGGGCCAGATCATTATTTGTTTTTTGTTAGCCTGTCTAGTCAGTTTTTAGTTCTTTTCATGGATCCTGGCGGCCAGTGGAACAAGAGAGTTTGCATCTGTTTCATCTCCTGATCATGTCCTGATCCTTCCCAGCTGAGTCCTCAGGGTTTTGGCAACTTCACTTCACTTCTGTTCCGTCTGTTTATGTTTTTATTTTAATAAACGTTTTGAACTTTACTACTGGCTGTCTCACCTTGAATACTGGGTTCATCTGTCTCTGTTTCATGACAGTGACAGTGTAAAGACACAAAAGTTGGAGAAAAAAAAACAGCAGAGGCCCAAATCACAAAGGAGGCTCAACATAGCGAGATTACCTCCAGTCTATCCAGTTTAACCAGTCCACAAAGCTAGCAGACAATGGACACTATAAGACAGACAATACAAAGAGGAAAAACGTCTCAATAAAAAGTCAGTCATGGTGGCGGCACGAAAGAGAGGCCAAATATGGTTGCAAATGATTGCTGACTGTGTTAACGAGCAAGGTACACATCAGTCATTGAACACAACCTGCATACCGATCACTGTACTGCAGATTAATGACGCTCCCCTCTGGAGGAAAGAGGACTGGGAGTAGATAAAAATAAAGCGCATTAGTTTGACTTTTTAATTCAATAATGTTTGGGCTCCAATAAAGTTGGAAGCTGATGCCATGATTGCATCATATTAATACAAGAGAACCTGATTTTTGGGCTGTGGCAGAACTTGTTTATGTGGGAGCTTCTCACAAGTGTTTTTCCAAAGGTTTTACAGTATAGTATGAGGAAGACTTTCATTTCATATATGTATACGGAAATCTGATTTATGTCCCTGCTGGCACCCTGTAGAAAATACAGACCTGTTTGGTCAACAGTCTGTTGCAGGGCAACAAAGAGAAACAACCATGAAACCATAGCCTAATAGTTGAGTTTTTGAACAGTGGAAGGAAGTCGGGGTACCCAGAGAGAACCCAAACATGCACAGGGAGAACATTAAAATGAATGCAGAAAGACCATAGGCTGGGAATAAAAAAGAAACAGGATCTTTTTTTTTTTCTGCAAGGAACCAGTGCTACAAACTGTTAAATTAAAAAAACAAACCACTCAAATTTGTTTTCCATGTTTGCTTCCCATCCAGGAAGCTTTCTCAATTCAAAATGTCTGGATTAGCGTTGAGTTTCAGGCTTTTATAGAGTAGCCCAACAAAAGCCCTTTAATAGCTTAGAAAACATGCACCTTAATAGTGGGAGTCATTGAGGTCAGTATTGGCCTGCAATACCCGATACCGGCCAATTCCTCTAAAAAGGTGGTCATTATGGGGCATTGTTGGCCTGGCGAGATATTTTGTCCACTGCATAGCAATGGGGTTTGAGATGGATATTGGGAAGGGATCTACTGTATTGCTGCGTTGTAGGTTTTTGGGAGCTTAAAGCTACAGTGTGTAATAATTACAGGGATATACAGTCAGAAATGTAATATATTATACATAACTATGTTATTTATCATCATCTACGAGCTCAGCCTCTTAACCTTAATATTTGCGTTGCCTTAGAATTCGTTATTTATAATTACATAGGAGCGGGTCTCGCAGCCATGGAGGCAGACATCTTTGCGCTACGGCAGCGCAGAGCCAACAAACTAGCGATTGCTAGATCTCCCATTACGCTCGATATTTATTATCTTAAGTCTACATGAAATCTATACCCTACACAGACTAATGAAATACTATCTGTAAAATTCTCTATGTAAACAAACCTCATCACTTGAGAAGGTAGGTGATGCGGACGTCGTGGAAGACATTTTGTCCCGTAACGCTCGCCGTAATGTTGGGGGGGAGAAGCGGTGGGGGGGAGATGTTCATGTTGCTGCGGTCGGCAGTCTGGACGTTAGATGTCGCTGAAAATTACACACTGTAGCTTTAAACCCCTCTTTTTAAGGTTGTTTTTTCTCCTTGAGCAAAGTTAGCTGATAAAGTTAATCACACAAAATCCCAAAAAGCTTAACTGACATTAGTTGTAGTTTTATCAATGGGTGTGAATATTTGTTTACTCTTCGGTAACTATACCTATCTGTTTGTTTTCCAAGTCTAAACAGTAGTAAATGAAAATAGGTCATACATAACCATTTCTCATTGTCATAGTAATTGTGTAACTTTTTTACTATCACCTTTGATTAAACTTGTAAGTTATGATCATTTTTTTTTCCTATAAAACAAGCTGCTGAGACTGCTTTTACCCAAGACAATTCAGACATGGGCACAGAGGGGCTTTCATCTAAAATAACACAGCAACAGCAGGGTTTAGTTTTAATGAAATGGAAAGAAAGAACCGGAGATTATCTGGAGTCAAAATAAGAGTGAGCCTGAGGTAAAAAAACAGAGACACACAAATAGAGGAAGGAGCCAATGACAAGCAAGGAGGAGGAAGACAGGAAAAGCTCTGTGGAGGGACTGAGAGACATGCACTCAGGCAGAGGGGGTTTTTGATGGATGGACAGATTGCTTGGAGGTGAGGGTGGAAGAAAGGCGGGCAGTTTTAGCAGTGAGAGAAGCAGCACAAGAGGTCTGCAATCAACTGTCAGCCAGAGAGGGATTACATCAGGCAAGATCAAGGAGAGCACTTTCTTAAATAAGATGTCATTTAAAGCTATACACACATCACCCGGAGCCATAACAAGGATGGAGAAACAGAATTATCACACCAATGTGGACCTTACAAAAGTGCATAAGAATAATATAATACTAATAATTTATTTCGATTCTGCTTCTATCAAAGGAAAAGTCTGGTCATATTCAGAATTCAAATTTTTGAAAGTACTAAATATGAAATGATAACATACTGTTCAATAAATGATAAGTGTTTTTAATTCAGAGTAATTTTCATTTAAATGTGCTTTACTGGAGGCATCCATGTTTGTCAAAGAACACTACTGCCACCTACTGGTTTGTGATGTCACGGTGCGGTATCGGCTGTTGATCAAGTCTCAGTGCTGTATCTGGTGTTTGTCACAACGCGCTATTATCCAAGTCATCTTGAAAACATTCTTCTTCCAAATGTTGGCTACATATTACGGGTTTTTTTTCTCCGGCCAGAAGTTCGATGGCAAATCCTCCCTCTTCAAGTTGACAATCCAAGGACAAATCCGACAGTTGAGGATCATGAATTGTAAAGATGAAAGAACTAATTATTTTTTCATTTTTGCCCATGTATTCCAGCATCCAGCTGCCATGCACGTGGGCATTGTCAGTTTCACTATAGCTCTGGTGAATTTCAATGGTGAAGTCCTCTGGAAATCTTCAATAATTGTTGTTGATTGCAGATGTGTCTAGTAGTTCCCATTGATTTTGCTTGTAAAGCGGGGAGAATGGCGCTAGGCTTACCGCACCGTGACGTCACTGCTGGAAGATGGCAGGAGGGAGGTGTTACTGTATTTGGGCAAAAATGGCCGGTCCCTTACTCAGTGGTCACAATGAAAATTACTATTTTTATTTTTTTTACTGATATTGCTAAATTAATTAAATCACCGCAAACGTATTAGTTTTAGGTATAGATAAGTATCCATTGATCATTCCTTGCTGACTTTCCTTTAAAGCTCAAGACTCGTGTAATTCAGCTCCACTCATTATAAATCTGATATCCTTTGAGGAAAAAGTACTTCTACTTCAATATAACTGATCATGTAAGCAGACTAACCAGTTTAACCAGCTGGAGTGTTAGGGATCTCTGCTGTAATTTAACAACTTAAGCCTTAAAAACTTTGCTGAAATAATCATAAACATCATCCAGTTTAAATCTTCTTCCAACTCTTATATCTCCCAGTGCTTTCTTTGAGTCCCTTATTAATTGCTAGGCTTGGTTAGACCTAAGTCACTAGCATGATAATTCACTCAAACATTTGTTGGTCAGCCATCCTGTGCAGGGCTGTGTTGTTTATCACCCAAAGGTATCCTTATGACCAGAGTTTTGTTGTGGTCCAGAATATTGTTATTTCAGGCTTGTTGGTTACCATAGCAGCTACTAGTGCAGAAGAGTTGGCCTAATTTGTATTAGCATGTTTGTGGTTGTTGGTAAGCTGGTGTTGGAATATATTGCCACAATGGAGCCCAAATTAATTGGATGAACCATCTAAAACCATCCCCCTTTTCTTTTTCACAAAGAGAACAGAAGATTCTCTGGAAAGTTCTGGAACTTCCGGCCAAAGGGGCAGTCAGCTCACGTATGGACCAAACAGCTGATTTAGGAGGCTGATACTTCAACAGGAAATGCCCCTACATCACTCATGGTTTAAAAGTCAGAGCGCAAGCTAAATATTTCTCTTCCTCCCGGGTTCCATCGCCTGTAAGCTATTCCAACGGACATTAGTGAATGTATTAACATCTGGCCTATCTTGGACAATCTCAGAAGCCAGTTAAATGGGCTCTTAGGGTTTTATTATTTTTTATTATTTTTTTTTTTTCATCTTTAAACTAGTCTACCTCGTGTTTATTTTCTAATAGACTGTAGTGTTTGCATAGATGTTAGATTTCTGTAATCTTGAATTATTAGAATCAAGACGTCATTACTTAACTTGTAGTGGTTTTGTAATTCATATAGCGGGCGATTTATCACTCAGGCCAGATCCACCTCTTTTGGTAACTTGAATAAACAGAGATAAATAGTTCTTTGATTGATAATTAATAGCTCTGCTGATAACCTAGCCTAGGTCACTAGGTTGATGTGGATACCTGGATTTTAACAGCCGGTCCAGGAACCCTCCAGAGGTGAAAACCACAAACCCTGGTAAGTGAACAAATTAAATCTGCAATTATTCAACTAAGAACACTAAATTGATTTCACCTCCGATTTTGGATGGGTTAAATAATAAACTATAACTCCAGTTCGAGTTAATCATTTATTCATTATCTGCAGGATATCATTTTGCACAACACTGGTGTTAGTTGCAATGCTATTGGGTGCCATTACAACAGAAGCGTCTCCACCTCACATCAACATTTGGTTCCATACACATTTCAATGCTGTCATGTCAAAATTACTGAGCTGTTTGGTGATTGTTCATTATTTATTAAGAGAAACTTGACTGATTTGAATATTATGTTATCTGTATATCGTCTTTGCTGCTAAACAGATTTCCTGTGTTTCATAACAACTGAGCTAACGAACTGAATATGATCAAAGGCCCTACCAGAAGGACTCATTGTTTTCTGTCCATGTTTGCTGACTATTTCCTGTATCCTGGGTTTATTTCAGTAGCTCACACTGCTCATGTAGTATTTTAAGCATAATAATAGTATGATAAGCATTTTTAGCTTTAATAAAAGTGCACCCTTTATTAATTGTAGTAAAAACAGCAACCGATTGTGCTGAATTAACCTTCTTTTGAATACTCACCTTGAATTATAATCCAAGCTGCTGAAATGTATTGATGGTAAAGACATCTTGGATTTCAACAGCTGGTCCAAGCATCCAGCCTCAAAAGTGATCAGGTTAAAACACCTGGTAATTGTCAGTTAGAATCATTTGCCCAGCCTTTGCATCATTGTTCTCCCTTGATTGGAAGAGTTAATTAACTATAACGTCCAGTTACAGTTATTAATAAATTCCTCATCAAACCAGGGAAATTGCTCAACACTCCTATAAGAATTTGGTGATGTGATGAAAATTAGGGGGCTTTGGTAATTCATAGTGGTGAGATATGCTATTTTTTTAATTGAGTTATTTTCTGGGTCTGTAATTCATTAATTGAAATTAATCACATTATAACAAAAAAAATGTTAATTGATTAGATAAACCACTTTTTTCAATTCATTTTAAACACGACATGAACATTAATTATAGCACAACTCCTTCCACTAAATATAAAAATATAAATAATACAAAAAAATATACAGCTACAAGGCAAACAAGATAAAGTTTCATTTCTAATACTTACAGAACTATGACACTTCAGCTCTGCAGAAAGCATTTCTTGTAGGAGATGAACTGTTGCTATTTACTGTGTAGAAGTTAGTGTAATTAAAACAATTACCACAAAGGCTGCTTTTTCTAGTTAAGATAGTTAATCATAGATCATCTATGTTCCTAGTTCAGCATGGATATAGACTGTAGCGTTCATCATGGCGACCTTGAAGAAACCTTTGACGTTCACACCCATCTGAGGTATTCAGTTAACACTAGAAGTCCCAGAAAATTTCAGTTTTCCTGCAAGCCTCCCCTCTTTAAGTTTGTGTTTTCACTCTACCTCACTGTCCTTGTTGTAAGGCAATAACCTGTGACATGACTAGACCTACATGAGACTGGATAAAGGCTGAAACAAACTGGCATCAGAACAGGAGCATGCTCCAAGCACTTTTCATTACGTGCCCGAACATCAGATCTTTTTGCAGGAATATATTTATAAGTCATATCTAAATCTTTTATTCAGGCAAACGTATTGAACAACTAGATATCGGGTCCTAGTTCCTGAGCTGAGAATAGGTCATAACCATGCTTTTCCAACAAGGCAAGGCAGAGTCTATTTATATTGTCCATTCACCAACAGACTCATTTATAAGGCAAAGCTCACTATATTAAATAAAGAACAACTTGCAGAATAATTGTATTTTGTCTTGTCTCACCTTTTAATGTCAGTAACATTTATTTCACCAAAGAAAAATCACTACATATGAAACTATATAGTCCCATTTAGCAGTTTTCACAAACCCAAGGTGAGTCTTTCCTGCATTTGTGACAGTTATACTTTGTGCAGTGCAAACAACGCTCAGTGCTGTGGTTTACTGTTTTAACCAAGAACA
>NW_015151949.1:30307-31429 GCF_000732505.1 Cyprinodon variegatus | reverse complement strand
CAAATACGTGTGCGGCTGGATTCTGCACTGGAAGTCAGTGCAATGAAAATCCAGACACTCAAGCCTAAAGCTGGACATCTGATCAACCAATTTAAGAGGGGTTTTGAAGGAGGAGTTAGCCATGTAGTTTCTGGTTTCAGAAACATTGTCATATAGGGTGAGCAGTCTGAAGATAAAAATCAAAGGTGTAATGTTCAAAGCTATTAATGTTTATACCCCAAAAGTGGGGAGAGTTAGAGGGAAAGGAAATGTTCTGGATTTAGTCAGTTTAAGACATGCAAAATACAACTGGGTTGAGAGCAACTGGTGCAGATATCAGTTGATTTTTTCAAGATGGGAACAGATTTGGAAGTGATGGTTGGGTTTGGTATCCACAACAGACAAGTAGAAAGACCAATGGTGATAAGACTGCTAATAGGAAAACAAATAGATTACTTTATTTTAGAACAGGAGGGAACACATGCAAGCTTTGCCAAACAGCACAGGATAGTGATTTACAAAAAAAAGTGGTGAGAAAATTGAAGAGAAAAAATATTCAGAAAAAGGCTGAAAAATGACAGGCTCTGGGCCGAGAGGAGGTGCTTCTAGACAACTGGACAACTACAGCTAACACTATCAGAATACAGAGATGCATAGTACAGTGAAGGTTAAGGTAGCCAAGGCCGAACAGAGGGCATCAAGTCATTTGTATGATAGGCTGGACTGCTGCTCAGCAGCTATCTGAAGGAACGGACTGAAAGTATCAAATTGGAGGAAAGATCGGTCACAACGAGTTTCACAAGCACAGATGAAAATTAATCCAACAGTAAATACAGTACATGATGAAGTCAGTGCTGTGGGCATATTTACTTGAGCATGAAGGAACTTGTCAATGTTGATGAAAATGTGTTAAATGCAAAGGGATTCTTTGAAAAAAAAAAAGATATAAGAGGCAGGAAAAACATGTGAGACTGGTGCAAAGTTTCACCCAGATACAACCAGAGCTCTGTTTAAATGGTTGCTGTGTTGCTGCCATCAACACCTTTGTTTATAGATGTTCGAGATCTGCCTTTTTCACTGTAGTCCTGTTTCTCTGACTGTGAATAGCTGGATGTGCTCTCTTCCTACATGGGAGTTGGCTCG
>NW_015151949.1:27881-29224 GCF_000732505.1 Cyprinodon variegatus | reverse complement strand
GATTTGCTTGCTTTAGAGAGTACCGTAGATCGTCACTAGGAGACGAGGAACCGTGCCAGCGGGATGTCTGAATGGTCGTAGGGAACCGAGCTCGACACAGTGAACTGATCCAAGCTTGGTCCGAACTAGGCATGGATCGGTTTTCATAGGGTAGTGTAAATAGGGCTACAGACTGCAGCTGCTGCATCTGAGTCTCTGTTCTTTTGCAGAAAGAGGGAGGGTCTGAAGAAAATGAACTCAGAGCGATTGTTGATCTGTGTGTTCTCCATCTCCAGGACAGAAAAACTCCCAAAATATTATGAAAAAAATAAAATAAAAGCTACTACATGATCTGAAAAGGCGCTACATATTGCAACAAAGGCGATGAGTTGGTAACAATGCATTTTCAGCCTCACTAATGGTTTTTATCAATAAATCAATCTTTATTGTCAACTACAATTTACATTGCAATTTAAATTTCAGTGTGGGCTGAGAGGGGGAACGGGTCTACTGAGGCCATGCGTGCCGCAGAACGCCGCTAGTAGCGCATTCGTATGGCTTGAAGGTTCCTAAAAAAATACCTATAAAGTACCTATAGCACTGCCTTTATCTCCGTGGAAAGATAGGAGCCACATTGGGCAAGAGAAAAAAAAGCATATTTCACACTTTATCCTTGACAGGATACAGCTTGAGGTATCAAAAAACCTCAGCATAAGAAAAGTACTGTCATGATTTTTTCTAAAGCTCGGACCCACATGCAGTGAAACCTAACAGAGAGACACAGAGTAAAAGTTTGAACTGGTTTTATTGAAAGGTATTTAGAGTTCGGTGCAGAGTTCCTCCGAAATCTGCTCTGCCGGGAAACTGAAAGACGAGGGGAAGACAGACTGTTAGGTTCAGGCTCAGTGGGGAATTGGAGTTGTTAATCTTGAAGGAGAGGATTTGTTGCCACTCACGTTTCTAGAGAAGAGGAGACACGTAGATTCCAGTCTGTGTGTTGGTCTTCCAGGGTTTGTTTGATTTGGTGGAGGGCGGAACAGGGTTTACCCAGAACTCGGACAGAGTGGAATGATACAGCCGCTGGTTGCAACTCAGTTTTCCTATGGTACTTGAACGGGTCATGGTGAAGATGACTTCCTTACTCAGAGTTCTCAGCATGCTCAAAGGTGGCTGGATCCAAACCTCCTGTTTGGAATCCGTCGCTCAGTGTAAGACTCAGTTGATCCCACCTGAGAGAAGGCGGTCCGAAAAGGTCCGGTTTGCAGGAAGGCTTCCTGCTGAAAGGCAAAGAACAAACAAAGTTGAGACTCGGGGAGAAACAAGCGCTCAGTAAAACTCAATGTGATCTCAGCTTGGCTAGAGGA
>NW_015151949.1:24944-27623 GCF_000732505.1 Cyprinodon variegatus | reverse complement strand
GAGACACGTAGACTCCAGTCTGTGTGTTGGTCTTCCAGGGTTTGTTTGATTTGGTGGAGGGCGGAACAGGGTTTACCCAGAACTCGGACAGAGTGGAATGATACAGCCGCTGGTTGCAACTCAGTTTTCCTGTGGAACTTGAACGGGTCGTGGTGAAGATGACCTCCTCACTCAGAGAGATCTCAGTGTGCTCAAAGGTGGCTGGATCCAAACCTCCTGTTTGGAATCCATCGCTCAGTATAAGGCTCAGTTGATCCCACTTGGGAGGAGGCGGTCCGAAAAGGTCCAGTTTGCAGGAAGGCTTCCTGGCGAAAGGCAAAGAACAAACAAAGTTGAGACTCGGGGAGAAACAAGCGCTCAGTAAAACTCAATGTGATCTCAGCTTGGCTAGAGAACAAAAACTACAAAATGCAAAACTTAGATTAGACTCAGCATAAACAAGGCTTGGCTAGAGTACCCCAAACTGGCAAACACTCTGGCGTCGAAGTAGTGGCAACCAGCAGCATAAGAGCAGTCCGGTGATGAGGCAACAGCTTGCAGGTGTGTGAGGAGGCGAACCGGAGCCAGGCGCCTCCTGGTGGTGGAAGGGAGAAACACAAAAGACTAGACAAACAGACAAACACAACAAACTGGGATCCTGACAAGAACATAAAAACACAAGACAGACATTTCAGCAGAGGGTCACATCAGAGGCGGAGTCACATGAAGTCAATCTGAAATTTGAGACATTAGTTTTTATGAGATGGAAGTTTATCAAGAGTCAGAACAGAACATTGCTGCTGGGCCAGCAGTGGACGGGCCCCATCTCAAAGCAACCACATGGCGGCATTAGGCCGACATTTTTGAAACCTCCAAAAAAATCCAGAAATAGTACCACAGAGCAATCAGACAAGGTTTGGAGAATTTTTAAACGTGTAGTACAACATTTTTATGACATTTATAATGTGTTGTTATTTTGTTAATGGTTTACGGACAGTAATAAATAACTTTTTTTGTTTAAATTTTCATCATTCTGAGATTTGTTTTTTCTTGTACATAATTTGACCTAAAAATTTTTGCACTGCTTCCTTCTAAAGACATTACTCTCTCACAAAAACCAAGTCATTAACTAATAACATCCAGCAGTAGCTCTGCTTGGTGAATCAACTGACATTGATCAAAAGAATCTTTGCTCATAGAGCCTTTTTCCTTCCTACAAAACAACCCCCAGGTCTTCACTGTCTTCACTGATTGATGAAGTCACTTTGACCCTCTGCTGGTTCCTCAAAGACCTACTCCTCCTCTAACCATAAGCAGCTTCCACTACGCCTTTCTGTGTTTTTATGAGCCATTCTGTTTCAGCTTTCCCTTCCCTTCTCTCTCGTTCCAGCCATGGCCTGTCTTTTTTCTTTTCTCTATGTGGCTTTAGTATTTCTCTCCTGATGCCTCTCCTCCAGCCCCTCTAATCTCCCCTCTGATGAATCGGGGCTGACCTCTCTCTCCTCCTGTGCAGGATGTCCTTTTTGTAATTTTCCATCACTTAGACAGTTCTTTCACATGCGCTGTCATACCAGGCTCCAACTTATCATAACGCTGAGAACCAAAGAGAGGAGAGGACAAAGCTATAACCAGGAAACTAATTTTATTACACTGTGTGAAAAATATTACTGTCAAGATTTCAACTTCATATCCTAATTTATATTGTGCATGTAGAGAAAAGTGTATGACAGATTATGAAACTTTTGGGAAACTTTGCAGAGAAGATGACTGCCTTAAGACTACTTTTTCTCTTTATTATTTTGCACATTATATCTAATGCAAAAAAAAAAGTACTGGGGCGATGATATTTCATTCATGAAATCAAGTTTTAATAAATTTTGATGAACCATAAAGCGTTCTCTCTTACCATTCAGAGAGCTGCTGACGGCTCGTGCAAATGCAGCCAAGAGAGTGTTCTTCTTTAACCACATTCTGACACGTGTCTAGATTTGCTCCCTCTCCCCTCATTCAGTCTGGGTGGGAGAAGCTCATTCATGCCTTGGAAGCAATGGCTTTTATAAATTATTCTTATTTTATTAAACTATGGAATAATAAACTCTCTGTGATATGGTAGGATAGCTCTGACCTGCAGTTTACGAGCAAGGAGCAATAAATTGTGAAGGCAACAGAAATGCAATAATTGGGCATGTTACTGGGTATCTGCAAAGACTGTTTGTGCAAATGTTGAGATGTGCCAGTAGATTCAGTCCACCACGTTAAACCAAACTGGTTGTCTGGTCTGCTGGCAATTTGAGAGGGCCTATAAAAGTTCTACACAGCAGAGGTGGGGGAAATGAAGAGTATTATTAACAGTATACAGAAGTAGCTCAGAGTGCCACTAACAAAAAGATAAGATCAAGATAAACATGTCTCATCCTTCTCAACTGACTGACTCTCTATGTGGAGAAGAAGCAGCTCCACTCTGAGCCTCACCCTTATGACCGTGCTCCTCACCCTCTCTCTAAGGGAGAGCCCAGCCATCCTGGAAAGGCAGCTCATTTTAGCCGCTTGGATCCAGGATCTGGATCTTTGGGTCATGGTCCAGATTTCAGTACCACAGGTGAGGATAGAAATGTAGACCAATCGCTAAGTTTTTCCTTTTCTCTCAGCTCTCTCTGAACAACAGCAGAGGATGCTGCCTCTGCATTATGTTACGTTCAG
>NW_015151949.1:23480-24360 GCF_000732505.1 Cyprinodon variegatus | reverse complement strand
ATTGGGTAACTGTACGCAGAAACCGCAGTTGTGGCCACCTGCCCCCACCCATCCTCCCCACCTTCTACAGAAGCACCATAGAGAGCGTTCTGAGCAGCTGTCTCACTGTGTGGTGTGGAGGCTGCAGAGCCTCAGACTGGAAGAAGGTGAGGAGAGCGGTGAGAACAGCAGAGAGGATCACCTGAGCTTCTCTTCCCCCCATTAAAGACATTTAATCCTAGGTCATAACATCATCAATGACACCTCACATCCCCACCTTGGACTGTTCTCCCTGCTGCGCTCTGGGAAGAGGCTTTGCAGCATTGGATGCAGGTCCAGCAGATTACAAAACAGCTTTTTCCCTATTGCCATTAGACTAGTGAATGTTGAATAAAACAAAAACAAAGCTGAATGTTAGAAAAACTTTAAATTATATCTCAGTCTGATGTTTACATTTGATCACCATGTTTTCATTTTATCACCGCTGCACTTAAGAAATGGAAATATCTTGAA
This sequence comes from Cyprinodon variegatus, assembly GCF_000732505.1. Lineage (NCBI taxonomy): Eukaryota > Metazoa > Chordata > Actinopteri > Cyprinodontiformes > Cyprinodontidae > Cyprinodon > Cyprinodon variegatus. The sequence goes on along the minus strand of NW_015151949.1, from coordinate 23,868 downwards.
AGCTGTACTGAACCAAATTTTGATTTGTATACACCCCGTGTGTACAGAATGACAATTAGGTTTGTTTAAGTCTAAGTCTTACAATGCTTAATTTCAGTCATGGTGTTTTCCATTGTAGTTTGATCGCTTCTTCATTGTCACCAGGCCTGCTGCCTTAATCATAGACACCCCCTGCAGTTCTTTTTTCAAACTGAAATTATTCTACTATTGTTAGTTCTGATGTCCTGTATGTCTCTGTGTTGTCCTGCGATAGACTGGAGACCTGTCCAGGGTGTATCCTCGCCTTCTGCGCGGAGACAACTGGAGACAGGCATCCCTCGTGACCCTGCTTGGATTCAGCGTGATGGATGGATGGATGGATGGATGGATGGATGGATGGATGGATGGA
>NW_015151949.1:21166-22661 GCF_000732505.1 Cyprinodon variegatus | reverse complement strand
GGATGGACGGACGGATGGACGATTGGATGGATGGATGGATGGATGGATGGATGGATGGATGGATGGATGGATGGATGGATGGATGGATGGATGGACTGAAGGGTGTCTGACAATTCAAAATATGGTCACAGATTTGATCTACATTGCTCTTTATTGTAAAAAGGCTGTGAAACAGTAGCTGTGCAAAACTCAAATTAGTGCTGGACTAATTAGGACATCACTTCATCGTTTCTGGGAGATGTTTGTTCCCACTTTATTCTACTAACATTTCTACTCTACTGGGGTAAAAAGAAAACATGATAGTTTTGTATTGTTGTGTAAAATGTTGTGCACTCTATATTTTCTGAATTTCCTCTGCCCTGAGCTGGCAAAATCAAATCTGTCCTGACAGCCATGTTTAAAATCTCATGAGAATTATCTTGCTTCGTTAAGTAACAGTGTGTTCTCACATCACATTACATCTAGAATAGAGAACGTTTTAAATCACTTTAAATCTGCTCCTCATTTTCTTGTGCTCAGGTCATTAAGCCTATTTGTCTCTTCCAAATTAGAGTCTGATGTGGGAATCCAACACATTTGCTTTGTGTTTGACCAGATATAGTGTTTCTTTGTGTAACATTTATCTTTTTCACTCTTTGCCATTTTGTGTCTAACTTTACCTTGTGTTGATAAAAATGCCCTGCTTTATCTCTGTCATTAACAAGGGTATTCAAAGTCTACTTTATTAATATACTCTGCCTCTTGCCATTTGTCTCCTTCATTCTCTGTGCTGTATTTCTGTTCAGATAAATGAAAAGCTACTATGATTTAAAAGAAAAACGATCCCAGCTATCGCTATGATTCTGGGTTTCCTCCAGTGGCTCTGGTATCTCAGTAGGGTGTGCTGCATTCAATCCAAATTTGAAACAGGGTCTTTCAGGGGATTGATTAAAAAAGAGAAAGCAAATATAATTTACTTGTGGAGAGGGAAGAGAAAAATTACCACTGCAAAGAAAGACGATTTTGTTCTTTTGTATTCTAAAAAATTAAACTAATGGAGTTCCACAGAGAACAAATATGATCCTAGTTTACAAGAAAGTAGGCAAATAATCATGGTGTATATAATACCTTTATTTTCTAATAGCATTAGGAAAATATTCATCAACAACTTGACTCTGGTTCTAGCTTTTCCCCGTTAAAGCACTGAAATGTAATGATAAAGAGACACAGTAGTTGAGAATCCAAATATCTTCTTCTCCAGAGTATTGACTTACCCATCTAAATCACTGAACTCAGGTGTTCCAATTACTTCCATGGCTGCATTGAATCAGATTCAATATCTAGCTATATGGGATACCTTTACAAACATTTGTGGAATAAATGGCACAGCATCAGGAGGCCAGCCATGTCTAATGTGTATCTATAAATACTCCATTTACACTACCCTTGAAAAACCAATCCATGCAGAGACCGGTCCGAGCTCGGATCAGTTAACCAGGCCGAGCTCGATTCTGAC
>NW_015151949.1:17365-20612 GCF_000732505.1 Cyprinodon variegatus | reverse complement strand
ATTCCCTCCTTCTTCGTCGTCTTCTTCTTCTTGTGTTTTATGGCGGTTGGCAAACAACTTTTGGTGCATTACCGCCACCAACTGCTTGATTTCCTCCTTCAATACTGGCAGTAATACCGCAGATCGTCACTAGGAGGCGAGGAGTCGAGGAACTGAGATAGCGTGATGTGTTACAGAACCGAGCTCGGCCTGGTTAACTGATCCGAGCTCGGACCGTTGTCAGCATGGATCGGTTTTTCAAGGGTAGTGGAAATGGGGTAATAGAATGCCAGCTATGCAAAAGGTAAAGTTGAGAAATGTCTTCACCATCATTTTAATGTTGAGTCTTAGTGGTGTTATACACCAAGTCTGGTTCTGCTGGATGTCTCTTCTTGTTAAAAGGGAGTTTTTCCTCTCCACTTTCGCTACAAGCATGCTTAGCATGAGGGATTCCCTTTGAGTCGATAAGTCAATACAATCAGCTGGGTTTCCTTAAATAGAAAACTTTGAAGTGACTTGAGATGACGTGTTGTGATTTGGAACTATTTAAATAGACTGAATTGAATTGAATTAAGAAATCTAATGAGCTGAGTTACATAGAAGGCGAGGGTCTTTCCATTTCTGGAAGTGCTAAATTTCTAGGGTTACTTATTGATTTGCCTAAAAAATGTTTAGTTAGATTCATAGCGTGGATTTATGTATCCAACCTGCTGCCTCTAAGCTATCAACAAGTTCCATTTGACATAAACAGATTAATTTCACTAATCTGACTGGAGGATCTGATAGAATTTTCTTTGTAAAGTTCTCTTAGATGACATATTGTCAAATATTGGTATAGAAATAACCTGAATTGAATGTATGCCTTGCAGGAATCTGTAGCAAAAGCGTTTAGCTGAAATTATGCTATAATAAGTCCATAGAAAGTTAGCCACAATTATGTTGAACAATCAACCCTTTGCATTAACCTTAACCTTTGATCTAAAGACAACAACTGCAGCAGGGTGAGGAGATAATTGAGGTCTGGTTGCTATGTTTGAATATGAAAATAATCAAAATATCTGGGTTTTGGTAAACTGGGGAACGGCTTCCAAGGAAAGAAGATTTCTTACTGCCGAAATGTTCTGTCCTTTGTCACATCTGACTGGATGTGAAATGGTAAACACTTGTGATGTGTTTGTGATTAAGCATGGCTGTTAATAAAAGTATCTTCCATCTGGTGCACAAGAGATGATTGTTGCCGAATAGTTTTTCTATTTTATCTAACGTCTCTCCAACACAACCACGGAGGCAGGAGAAACATTAAGGGTTTCTAATTGAACTGATGACTCAATGAAACAGGACTCCTACATTGGTGGGTAGAGTAAAACTAGATGGCACAGCAGACCACTGAGGAAGGAGGAATAGCATTAGCTGAAGTAGTAAGTAAGCTTCAGGAGAGAAACGGCGAGTTGGCTTACAACTGCTGGTGATTTGATTATTTCCTGGTGGAAGCATGTACCCAAAGAGGACTTACTCTCCTTGAGTTTTGATATTTGGTCAGAAAAGAAGCTGAGCACAGAGCGCTGGTGAACCGCTTGGTGGTATGGTGTAGAAACAAATATCTGATCCTGATTGTCAACAAAACAACAGAGATAGTTGTAGATTTCAGAAGAAATGGGAACAAGTTGAATCCTGGTTGAATCATCATGGGAGAAAAAGCGGAGGTGGTTCACTTGAAACACAAACTGGACTAAGGATGCAACTGTGAAGCCGCCTACAGGAAGGGAAAGAGCTGTTAAAGATAGGCTCTGTGTGTTTAATCTAATTAGATTAAAATGTCGGTTCTGATGCGCAACAAACAGCCAATCCCAGGGTGTAATAACTCACACATCTTCCGTGATAATTATCCAAACAAGCAGATTGGACTTCTAGAGGAAGCTTAGGTCCTTCAGTGTTTGCAGCCAGATGCTGCAGATCTTCTATCAGTCTGTTTTGGAGAGTCGTGGAGGTTTCGTCTTTGTTAATGCAAGGGGGGAAGAGCTGATGACCCCAGCAGGCCTCGCTGTTACCTTGTTCAGACATCAGACAGCGATTGATAGGAGCATGGAAACGGAGATGGACGAGTCCCCTCAAGAAAATATCGTTTGGTGGCAGGAACCCATGTTTCATACAAAGTTTCCATTTTAACAACCATCCACTTTGTCTTCCACAGCAGCGGTAGCTTTTCCCCCGAGGGGGAAACATGGGAACCAGGAACAGGCAAGCCTGCATTTGTGAAAGGAGTGGTGGCAGAGTTTGATATCCATCCTTTGTATTAATATAGGCTGTAATTGTGTTGTAAGAGTGTACCATATACCACCAGGGGCTCAGATTGTCTAATAATCGAGTTTAAGAACGACACAAAAACACAAATTCAAGCAGAGGCAGCTGAGCAGCCAAACACACTGGCCACATTGTGAGGGACCAAACCTAAATAAGGACAAAAGGTGTTCAAAATTTGAAAAAGTGCTTTCATTTAATTGTGTCAAAATGGTTAACAAAGGCTCAAAAGCAATAAAAAATAACTTAAATACAAAATAACATGAATCTGGGCCCAACTTAACTGAGGTCAACTGAGGATCCAACTCAAACTAAAAAAACTGACCTGCAAAGAAAGAACTAAAGGCTGCTTAAAAAGGGATGGAGTAACCCAAGTCTACCACATGAGGGAGGCACAATATAACAAAAGAACCAATAAATACAAAATTAACCATTCTATGAAACAAATAAAGCAAAACTAACTTTTACTTTGCAGAAACAATAAGTATTTAAGTGACATACTAACTAATTAAAAACAACTAAAAACAAGTTTCACCCGTCAGTCTTTTAAAAAACAAATGGTACGCTCCAGGTTTCCTCCTCGAGCTGGTTTGCATCAGCAGCACCTCAAACAAAAGAACAAGTTTAAATAAACCATTCAGACAGACATTAACTAAAGTGTGCATCCATTAGAAAATACCTGTCTAAAAGAAAAAAAAATTAAACATAAACTGTAATATAATATAAAGCAAGAAAAAAATACTAACACGATGTGATGGTGGGAGGATCATCCACCACAGCCATCTTAACATCAGAAGGGAGACAATGGGAGGCTGCAGCTGATTCTTTATAAAAGAGTTTCTCAATGCCTTCTATTAGCCTACAGGGAGAAGGCACTAGGATGTCTGTATGCTAAGGCCCCGTCCACAAGAAGTCAGAACGAACACGAAATATTTTCCAGAACATTTGTCGTAAAGACGGAGACGTAAAA
>NW_015151949.1:14386-16230 GCF_000732505.1 Cyprinodon variegatus | reverse complement strand
GTTACCGATCCAAGCTCGGACCGGTCTCGGCCTGGATCGGTTTTTCAAGGGTAGTGTAAATGGGGCTAATAATATATTGTCTTGAGACTGAATAAGTGTCTTAAAGACCTCTTATTGCGCTACTTGAGTCTGACCAAATTTTGATCTTCTGTTCTTTGCCTGTTTAACCCATTCTAAAGCCAACTCAGTCACCATGAGTTCTCCTGTTGTTGTTTATATCCCTTGACTGTCACTTTCTTCTTTCATATATTAATCTTTTTTTACAATGGATTGAAAATATCTGAACAAAACATAAAGTGAATAATTTTTTTTTAAAGTTTAATTTGACACTAATTGTGAACTACAGTGGGTGATTATGGTTGAGTTTAGAATGTATACAATGCTTTCAAACAATAGAAGATGAGTTTTGTCGTGATTATGATGTCCAGGTCCAGCAGCTGGGATTGGTAGGTGATGAATAAAAACTGAAAACAAAGGAACAGCAGGATTCCAGTCTTTTATTTGTACTGTTTCTACTTGCGTGTAAATGATTGGAACAGTTCCTTTTTCTTCCAAGCAATGCGCAGCATAGCGCATTCTCTGCCTTGAAGTAGAAAGTGGTAGGCTAAGTGCTACTGAGGAATTTACATGAGAAAAGAGAGTTCAGTGGTGGAGATAGAATCTGACTGTGGGGGGTAGGAGTGGTGGGAGTTAGATAGGTGAGTGACAGCAACAATTGCAGGAATGGCTACAAGCAGGAATATGCAGCAGGGTGTGGGTAGAGGGAGGGAGAAACTGAAAATCCACTTTCCCTCATATTTCTTTTGATACCGTCTTTTGTACCGTCTGTAAAAAAAAAACAACCTATGCTTATAAACTTCAGTTTGTGATTACTACCTACTGGCACCTACTGGTCCTTGAAAACTCTTCAACTGTGAATACCAGCAAGAGATTGGGAAACCAATTTTAGATAATTCCTTATCCCTTATTAAATCCACCACAGTCCAACCATTATTTAGAACTAATAATTCTGTGTCTCTTCTAGTAACAAACGTTATGTATGTAACTATGGTTCTATGAATCCCGAATGACCGTCAAAAATGGTCATTCAAGCACTGAATAATCCCTCTTCCTTCTACCAGTGATCAACAAAGGTTTATATACAGTAACTAAGTGAGAAAACGAGTTCAGTCCCTCAATCTTCTCATGAAACCAGCCAAACCAATGGAACAAATACTGTGCTGGTCTTCATGGATTCATATAATGGTAGGACATATTGTAACATTGAACTACTAGTTGTTTCGCTGTGAGCGTGGACTGTGAGTGTCAAAGTGAACTTGAGTGCCCTGTTGTCGCATCACGCCCATTTCCTTCTTCTTCCACCAGCTCTGGTTCCCCAGCAGTCCTTGATTGGCCAGGTTAGGGTCTGAGCCAGCAGGTCAGTTATTTCTTTGTCGGTCATCATTGTATGAGGTAGGCATACAATGGTAGGCATATATATATATATATATATATATATATATATATATATATATATATTAGGTGTGGAACGGTTCACAAAATCCACGGTTCGGTTCGGTTCACTGTTTCGTGGTCACGGTTTTCGGTTCGATATATGTAGATTTTTAGCATGACATGTTGGTGATGTTGCTGTTAGCATAAACAAAACATGTTACACAATGCTTGCACACTGTGTTTATCTTTCTTTCCGCCGTCATCGTAGGTCACTCTAAATGCAAAGTGATCCCATACAGCAGACCTATAAAGTGCTGCTGGTGCGTCTTCCAACTCCTGTTCTTTCCCACTCGCCATACCCACACAATTCTCCACAACAACAGATTTTTTTCTGCTACACCCAGCTACGC
>NW_015151949.1:8615-13756 GCF_000732505.1 Cyprinodon variegatus | reverse complement strand
ACTGAAAATCAATGAAAGTCAATAGGAGTCAATGGGGGGGTATTAGTCTAAAAACATAAATTTTTTTATTTCATGTCACTACTCAAATTCACGACATATGACACAGCTAAAACATGTTACGATCAAGTCAGTGCTAAGAATTGAACAGATTTCTTCCTGTACAAACCATCTAATCAAAATGTCTAAACAAGGACAGAATTTCCAACGTGATTTAGAGCCCCTGAAGAGATTTGCCCCAGTTGTCAGAGGGAAGCTTAGAGTTGTTGTCAGACCTTCTTGTGTGCAGGGTGTTCCTCTTTGATCTGCTGTTTAAAGTCTTTGCTCTTTGCTCTCGGTTCTGCTGTCCCCAGCTGTGCGGCATGTTGTCAGGTAGTTTCACAGCGCACCATCTTTTGAAATGTAAATTGCAGTGAGTCATGAAAGCCTTGTAGAGTAAAACAAAATGAAAATATCTTAGATACTTGGATGTAAACATGAAAATTACTTATAAACTTGTAGTTAATTAAACAAATGAAATACAAATAAACAGCAGTAAGAAAACTATTGTTAATTATGTTAATTAATTTAACTAAAGATAAAAATATTTCAAAACACAATCACATTTAACTATGTTGTCACTTCCTGTAATCTTAATGTTTACTCAGAACTCTTAGAATGTCATAAAGATCCTTTTTTTCCCACTTTTTTTGTTGCTGTTCATATAAAAATATTTGTGCATATTGTAAGTCTTTATATTGTTATTATCAGAGCATAATAAAATGTTAAGTTTTAGTTTTACTAGTCACCAGGATCCAAACCCTAATCAGGTTTTATGTTTCAAACAGCTTTGATTTCTTTCTGTTATATATCTTAGTCTTTTTAAACTAAAGAGCTGGCTGGATAGAGAGATGGATGGATGTGCGTGCAAAAGACAACTTCAATTGGATATGCATTCAAATGTTTTTCAAACCTCATAGCCTACTCCTCTGCTTTTTAGTCTTATAATGTGTGTTTTTCCTGATTTTATTTATTAGCTAAATGAGAACGTCTTCACTTTCATGGACAAAAACTAACAAACAGATAAGGACACCTTAGACACCATGTGGTTATCACAATACTGTTCACTAATTAAGTCCAAAATTGACTGAAGAAAAACAGCAAATAGATGTGTGCAGCCACAGCTGTTGGCATCAATAAATCTAATTGTTAGAATAATGATTCCTTTTCTCAGATGCTTTTCAGAAGCTTTGCTGCTTAACCATGAAAAAGGAGTTGGAGATAAGAGGTAATGAGTTGAGATTTGAGGTTATCTATCCAAACTGGTGTGTCTTTGAAGTTACTTTAACCCCAAGAAATGGAATTTCGGACCTTTGTTGGTCATTTTAGGGGAAGTTTATACCTTAACAGGAATTATTGTTAGCTAATAAATTAGAGGTTAAATAAAGAATTTTTAGTGATTTCTAAGGTCATAAACTGCATACTGCTGGTCTTTGTTACCATCACAATTAATCACAGCTCATAGATCACAACCATTGATCTATGTGCTGGACATAATATAGGGACCTCTTTTAATCATTCTGCTTCATTCTTTTTCTATCCTCACATTCTGCAGTATTTGTTAGTTAGTTCAGTCTCTAACGTTCTGCTCTCTCTGCTTTTTCTCATAGTAGCTTCATGTGGTCTGTTCCTGTTTGGCTGTGACTCCATCCTGGAGAGAAATATCAGCTGTGCTGCTGCCATAATCACATTTGTTTCTAGATGTTGGAGCTTGACCTATTTTTCAGTGTAGTCCTGTTTCTTTGACTTCAATTAGCTGGATGTGCTCTCCTTTATCCTCTGACATGGGAGCTGGCTCGGAGCTCATCTGCCTGGCTGTGTGTTTCCTGGATGGGGCTGTGGAAGCTGGTGGAAAGTTACCCTTTGTATCTCTGCTTCGTATGTCTTTTTCTGTCTCCTTGAACCCACATTCGGCCTCTGCAGAAATATTACTTCCTTCATATGCCATATTGTGTAGAACAGATGTTTTTTACAAAAAGAATAACTCAAGAGGGAATCCTAATCATGGGATTAATTTAATAAAATCAGAACAGGAGCGACAGAGGTCCAGTGGTCTGGAGAGCATTAGAAATGAGACTGGAACTGTTCTACCGACAATCCATCCATCTCTGGCTTGATTGATTGTTTGGGTGCCAGCCTGTGTAGAGAATCAGTGCAGAAAGGCTTAAGGAGTGCAAAACTTGAACACAGCATCAGTTGAGGATATGATGTGACTTTGAGACAATAACAGGAGTCCATGAGGTGGGTGCCTTGAGAAAAAATACAAAAGAACTCATTAGTGGATTTCATTTAAAATAAGCAAGAATAAGCTGACAGAGAAGGTGTCTGAAACAAAACTGTTGAATAAGCTTGTTATTAAGCAGCAGCTCATCAGATTACCTTTTTGTGGTGTTTGCTGTCTTTGTTAAGATAAAAAGACAATTAGTAAAACCTTTGCCTAAACACATGCATTTTGGGTTGTTCTAATTGGTCAATATCCAACCGGTATCAAAATTGATTGATTGCTGTAAGTTTGAAAACCAACAGATGTCCTGCAAACTGACTCCAATTAGCAGAGCCTGAATGATGCTAACATGATAATTTAGCTTGTTTTTTCAGGTGTGTCGGACAAGGGATGCAGCTAAAAGAAGCAGGGCACTGACCCTCAAGGGATTGGTTTGAGAGTCCCTCTGCTGTGTAGCTCAGCATAGGGACCACGGTAAAAAATTGTACATGAATGTGTTTATGGCAGCTCTATCTAATCTCCCACACTCAGAGTCAAATGGGAAGTTAAGGCAGGAAGGCCCTTTCACAAAAGTTTGCGTCATAAAGAAGTTAACATACTTAGACTTAGGCTGTTTCTCAATTCACGAGAACGCGAGTCCGTACTCACGTTCTCGTCCGGTCTTGGAAAGAACACAGGAAAAATATGAACTTGGCGAGAACGCGAGCATTCAGCATAAATCTGGGTCAATTGGAACAGAAGCGTACTCGACATCACCACACGCTCAGCTCGTCTAGAGCTGCATTTCACCTCCTGTTATTAATAGACTATATGTAATAATAAAAATTTTTTTCATTTAGTGGGGGAATATTAATGAACACAGTCAGATAAACACAAATCAAATGAACATTTTGCCAAATAAAAAAATAAAAAAAATCGCCATCAGAGCCAGCGGTCTTTCAGCAGTCGGCTATGCCGACGGGCTACCATTAGCCCTGGCTGCCGTTAGCTTAAGAGCTCCACTGGTTGCTGCAGTCCTCTCAACTTCGGAATTATTTTTTTTTTTATTACACATTAAATCGGTAAATGGACCTTATAGTGACGTTTTAAAGTATAATATTGTCACCTAAAGTGTTCTCAAAACATACTTTTATTGAACAACAGCAACAGAAAGAGAACTTTTAACTTTCAATGTAGCGCTTCATTAAAAAGCTGCTGCTGCCGCAGTGCATGCTGGGACAGCTGTTAATCTCAAGAACGGACAAGTCTGCTCTGATGCATACTAGATAAAGAGGGCGGGGGGAGAACAACATCCGGGGATTTGGTGCCTTCACGGTCTGCCATTCTTGGCAATTGGAACAATGTTCGGGCTGAGGCTGATGACGTGTCACGAGCACACGAGAACGCTCAAGAACGCATATTGAGAAACGGCCTTAGATCCAGAACAGAGTATCTGGCTGTAACTGTTGATGTCATAAATTGAGCACTGACAATTAATTCAGTCATACGCTGGACAAAATTCAACAGATTTATGAAATGAAGCAAGCACTGAATGAATGAAAAAGTATGTATGTGGTGAAATGTACTTAGTTATGGTCATGTTGACTTTTTCATTCCCTTCTCATATATATATATTTTTCCAGCGGATTATTATCGTTATACTGTCACAAGAGTATTGAAATTAACTCTCTGTATTTAACTCATCCCCTTGGGGAGCAGTGGGGTGCCATTGTGTCGGGGTTAATGGTCTTGATCAGGTACCCAGAGTGGCAGTTCATGGGAGTGGGGCTTGAACTCTGAATCTCGGGCTTTCAAGCGCAATGCCCCAACCACTAGGCCATGACACCCCAAGGCAGGCATTAATGTGAAGGGTCCTGCCTTATGACCCACACTGGCAGCTCATTCTCCACAGCTGGGAAACAAACCCAGGCTTCTTGATTGCAGGATGGGTGACCTACCACTTGAGGTAGCCAGCCGCTTAAAATGTTCCTCTGCATTTAACCCATCACCTCGCTCTCGCTCGGGGAGCAATCAGGGGTTGAGGGTCTTGCTCAGAGACCCAGAGTGACAGTCTGTGGGAGTGGGTTTCAAACTCTGAGCTCTATGCCCCTGACCACTAGGCCGCCACTCCCCGCTTCTCATATGTTTTGTACATTCATCCAAACAGTTTTGTCAACCAACCTTACTGTTTTCTCATATCTGAACTCCCCCATAACTGTTTAACGCTACACACTACTGTCTTTTAGAGAAGCCTTAAAAGCTCTATTTACAAAGTAATTTCTAGTTTACACATCAACCAAAATTCATCACTCTATACAAAGTAGCTTTATGTTTTATGTTTCAAATTTTAATAGGTTAAATGCACTACTACTATGCTGCTTTGTGATGTTCTAGAGAAACTCCTTGCTGCAGCAGTGAAGCCAAGTGAACTGTGACTTAGGACAGCTGTTACAATAAAGCTATTTTTAGCAATCCGGAAAAGCTCTGCTAATTAGCAAAGAAAGACACCAAAGACATTTGTGTTAAAAAATGTTTCTATTTGTGTTCATTCTTCAGCTGTGCTATCTGTAATAGCAGATGGAGTATAAATGAATGGAGAAAGTGTAACTTGGGAGACATAGAAATGATTTTGTCTAACAGGCTGTGACAGAACATGTTCTGAAAATGCTTCTTCAGCAGTTTGGGACACAGTTGTATTTTATTAAAAATAACCTAATGTCTTAGTCTTAACGTTGAACACAGTATGAGACATACCCAAAATAGACTGTCAAATATACCATGTAATCCTGGCTTTTGTTTGTCCCACTCTTTGCTGTTGCCACAGGTGCATAAAATCAGGCAGCTCGATAAACCAACTACTTCTTTATAAATTAATATCAGCACTCAAGTCTCAAGCAAGCCC